>NW_025953266.1:600000-810253 GCF_022496945.1 Annulohypoxylon maeteangense
GGAGTATGACCGTTACCTCATCCGCAAGAACATCAGCGGAGGCCTTGTTGCCGTGACCCGAGCCGAGTCGCCCAAGATCGACCCTCCCACCACTGCCGCTTCGGCCCCCGTGTCGTCGGTCACTCCCAGCGCTGCCTGTGCAGCAAGCTACCGCCCCAAGGTGTGGGAGCAAGCCATTCGTGCTCTTCTTCACACGGCCCAGTTCATCGTGGCCTACTTCCTCATGCTGTACGTACTCCATTCTGCCTATTTTTCTTGTGTCTCTACATGACATAACTGACCACTTCAATAGGTTGGCCATGTACTACAACGGTTACTTCATCATCTGCATCTTCATCGGTGCGTACATTGGTAGCTTTGTCTTCCAGTATGAGAAGCTTGGTGGGTAAGTTCCCTTATAGACCGCTATAGCATTTTCTTTCTCTTTCCCTTCCTTTCATACATACATAGTATCTAACAATGGCAATAGTGGACAGCAGACCAGCGCTGCCAGTGAAGCGACGGTATGCTGCGGTTAAGCCTGTGCCCCTGCACCTCTACAAACAACAACGACCTTAGCAATCTGTTGATAAACTGCGGCACTGATGTGATACCCTTCTTTATGTGCCCGAGATGGGAAGGAGGGTTGAGGAAATCGTGCTTTATGCCGTGATGGCTCTTTGATAATGATCGTGCGATCGTTACGGCTCTTTGATTCTATAAATTCGCATAATGAAAGTCTTGTACCTGGCACCCATCTTTGGTCTTCAATTATCGTGAATGTGAATGTGATGGTACCTGGTGGTCGGTACGCAGTTTAATGTCGTGGCCATGGCTAAGCTACCGACTTGTTGACAGATCAGCTAGTCTTCATATCAGCACCAATTATCATATTTTCGTATTAATTAGCCCATAGCAAGTGAAATATTCCATTTGATATTTTATTAGTATGCTGATCCGCGAACGATAAGCCCATTGGTAAACTCTCGCTCACGATTATACTCGAATCGAGAAATACTGTTGTCCGCTGTCTGATATAATTTGACCAGCAAATACGGATATTCGTTACCATGTTATAAATAATATGTATCCGGCCTGAATACTGCCCTAGAGAATATTTGGGAGACCACGCCGTCCCATGATTATAAGACTGTTACTTCTGCATATTGTAGGGGCCGTTATGTACGTTATATACCTATGTTATTACAAGAATAAAAGAAATGATCTAATATATGTGGTGTGAAAACCACCGACTTGGTAATTACTCAGATAATCAGCCATGATCTACTTAGTACTATATAAGAAGGAAGGTGGTATGGATATGGACATTGTTTTGTCCTTGTATTTTGTATCCTCGTTTTTGGGTACACCGTGCTGCTATTAAGACCTCCGCCAAGTGGACATAGATATCGTGATGTTTAGGGTTTAGCGTAGGTAGAGATGGCTTTTTATTCAAGTGTACAGACGGTACGTAGACGGTATGTATTTTGGTATTTAATATTATTTCTGTGTGTCTGATGGTTGTTCGGAAAATCTCAAGCTACATCGTCTCTCAGTAGGTGGGTACCGAGGCACCTACCACGTACGGTGCCGTGAAGTCTACTGGGTACAATACATATGTAAATATTAAACTTCATGACTGACTTAATACAATTTTTAATAGGTACTTAGGTACTCACCTTTTAATTTTTCAAATCAGCCGGCAAGCTAATGTCTATATAACGACGCGTCCCCCGACTCAATTTGACAACAAAATTTCTCCCATTAACAACAACAACAAGCATCGATGCTAAGGCTGGCCACCTTACTCAGCTTTTTATAAAGAAAAATTAATAAACGATAAAAACGAATTATCGTACATTATTATGTTCCTAGGAGGTATGATATTTATTTTTTTTACTATCATATATTATCGACACTAATTAATCATGCAGTTCAACCCCGTCCGACTATAAGTCACTCTTGCATAAGCAAGACGTTAATAAATACGCCAATTATTTAAATAAATATGGCGTCACCTTATAATGTCGGCCGGTAATCAACCAGGCATTCCCCTTCCTCCGCGTACGGGCCAGAAGGGTCAGACCATGATAGTCTCACGGCGATGACAATAACAACATGCGACCATCCCGTGGCGAAGAGAGCCAATAGAGCCAACCCGTTCGCTGACCCCCAGTAATAAGACAACGCCATATAAAAGGCGTTGATAATGGGGGTCATAGAGGGGAAGAGCTCGAAGAAGCGCTTGAAGAAGCGCTCGATGGCGGGTTCTTTCTGGAACCGGGGCGCGCAGCAACGCCATCCAGTATGCTCGCGCCCTGAGAAAGAAGTCACCATCGACCCTATCGCCTTCACTTACTGGCTCAAGGGGTTCAATCCCGGACTTGTCTCTTCGAAGAGTAAGATCATCCACACTTAAGTGGTGTTTCTTCGAAGAGGGGACTTCAAAGTCACCAGAGCAGGAAGGATATATTCCCCTGCCGGACCAGCTACGGGGGCCTCCTCTGCTCGATAAACGCCTTCGTCGATTGACGATCTAAATAATGCCTGTCCTTTACTCAGAGGGGATTGTAGGCCACTTCTAATCTATGGTGGCCGCTTTCCTGTTGCTGTTCAACCACATCGAAGGCGTCGATACGCCTTCGTCTTTAGGGAATACACCCTAAACGGCCGGCTTCAACGGCCAGCAATCGAGTATACAAATAGGAAATAATCTAGGCTGGCCCTAGAGTTCCTACAAATTCCTGGGAAATTGTCGACAAGGTATCCTTGACACCCAAGGGCGAGAACAATCTATTCCTGTTTTACCTTGGTGTCTTAAGCAACACCAAAGACAAAGCACCGCGCGATCCCAACGCCATTTACCGAGAACCCTACAGCGTGCCTTCCACTGGCGATGCTGCTTCTAAGCAGGGACGCATACATACGGCTTCACCTCCGGGGGCTGGGATAGCTAAGGCTATAAATTACAGCCATCATTCCAGCCCCGTACTTAACTGCGGATGTGTTGCCCATCAGATGTTCCTGGTCGCTCACCCTGAACAATATCATCCCAACGTTGCTGGAGCTTTAGAGAGAGGAGGCTCTGGGACAGACCACAAGGTCGTTTTGGGTGGGTTGGTTATATTATAAATGAATGTTGCCGATTAAAAGGTTTTTAAGGAACTTGGAATTTCTATCTAACAGGTGGCCGTGGTGTACAAGGATATTTGGGTATTGGGGATACAACTGGGAGAGATGTTTAAAGAATTGAGAGAGAAGTTTAGAGGTCATGAAATTAGTTAAGTAAGCAGTGCGCACATATTAATAAGCGCGGTGGACAGAAACATTTTAGTCAGCAGGATCAATTACATAATCTTTCCCCCACGCTGCATCGTAGATCTAGCGCGGTCTTAGCTCATCAACCTATATTTTTCGTTCCACCTTCAGGAACAGAATTAACAACTTCACAACATTTCATACGAAATTTTTTACCATTCCAGAAATTCCAAGATGGCACCTACTAAGGACAGCTTCTTCGACCTGGAAAGGCAACGACGAAAGTTAGAGGAAAATGTTGAGAAATTATCTAAGGCGCTTGAGTACTGGAAACAATCTCAGGAAGAGTATGAGACCTTGCGCAAGGCTGTTCAATCATCGGCTAGTCGGGAGGAACTTAGAAATACGAGAGACCAATTCGAAGGCAAGATCTTAGACAAAAAAGAACTTGACGTTATTTTCGGCCCCAATGTCGCCAAAACTGCTGAACAGATTGGTAGCGTACTCACAAATCGAGTGGACTATGTCGCAAAAAATGTAGGCACTCTCAACAAGCAACTTGAGGACGTGCAGAACAAGCTCGCTGCCGTAACCGTTGTCACGAACCCCGACGCTACCGACGAAGAAGGTTTACCGATTACCGAGATCATGGAAGAGCTTGATGATGATGACAATGTCGTATCTTATACCCTACGCACTCCTGGAGATAATCGACCGCAGATTCTAGAGACATTAAGGAAAGCTGGAATCACAGATTTTGAGTCACCTACCAATAGCAACACCCTGCATGATACATCATCCCATGAGGTGAAGAAAGACGAGCCACAAAATCCAACTGATGATGAGAGTCCATCGACCCATCAATCCAAACAATCCCAGCCCACTCAACAACCGAAAGAAACATCCGTTGAGGAACAAGTAAAGCCGAAGCCTGCCCCTAAAAAGAAGAGTGTAGCGTTTACCGAGGATACGAAACCCGGTGAAGAGAAGGAGCAGTCAGATACTGCTAAGAGATTAGAAGAAATTCTCCAGAGGGCGAGGGATCAGCAAAGCATAATATCGAACCCCGTTTTCCCTGCCGACGAAGCACCAGAGGATGCGGCATTGCGAGAAGATATGATTCGATATAACAAGCAGACCATGGAGTACGAGATGGCTCCTATCGTCGCTGAATTGCAATTAGAGGAAGGATCCTCTGCGGACGATACTGATGACTATAGTGACTACGATGACGACGGTTACGACGAGGACGAATTAGGCCGGACAAAGGTTCACGTTGACGATGATTGGAAACGATATATGCTGGAACTTAAAGAGAAGTTGACTGGATACGAGTTTAAGAAGGATACGGCAGCAGATGAAGAGAATGATATGGTCGAGGGCGTTGGCCGTATAACTATCAGACACGAGGGTCAAGATGTACCCAATAGTGGAAGCGAACCAGCGGCCCATCCTAATACCGAGGCTTCGGCACCAACAAAGGAGATTAAAAAGAGCGTTAAATTTGCAGCGAGCCTTGACATTGCGGATACCTCAGTTCCAGTTCCAGCTCCAGCTCCTGCCCCACAGCAAAGCCACCCAGAAATAAACCCTATTTCTGAAGTTGTTATGGAGCGCAATGGTGGAACGCATCAACCGAGAGTTACTTCCTCAAAGAAGGCTTCCCGATTCCGCAAGGCGAGAGGCACCGATCCCTCGATCATGAGGGCACCAGTGGCTCTGGATGGCACCCCAATCGCACCTGACAGACCCGACATCAACATTAAGCCAATTCCCTCAGGCCCCAATGGCCAGACGATTGCAAAGTCCGTGTTCGAGCACGAGCCGTCTTCGCAGGCAAAAGAGCCAGATGAATTCGACGCCAACCTCCTCCACAACCAAGCTACAGAAGAGTACTACAAGATGCGGAATAGGCTCGTACACCGAAACGGCGGTTTTATGAAGGAAGACGAAAATCCAATCCAACCGCTAGATGAAGAGGATGGTGGACCAAAGCGGATGAGTCGCTTTAAGGCAGCTAGACTGGCTAAGTCATGAATAGGATTAAGAATTCGAAATCGCTCAATATTGAGCTATGCATTCCGGTTCTTGATCCTAGGATTGTGTGAGTGAGGTTTGTGCTTATTGCGTACTAAGGATCGCCTGTTCTCGAAGTTTACGATCCTGATATTGATTCTGCGAACATACGAACTTATCAGTGTCTACAAAACGACGGTTTGCTTGGCACCTAGATACTTAGCATCAATGCATCACGATTGCATCACCCACATAGGGACACTCTGCGAAAATCACCATCAATAAATGTAAGATAATGCTTTTCACGTAGGTAGGCTTTACAAAATGTGCCTGTCGTAAGTGTTTTTTTTGCTATTTCATTTATCTCATAACCTAAGATGATAGATATGTGACGGAACGCTTCTAATCTGACAATTGATGCGTAGCGGTGCTTCGTCTGCTATGTCATTACTGGCGATTCCAAGATCGAAACTCATAGTAGGGCTCTCTGATGCCTTTACACTTGGCATTTTATGCCCCTGTGGTATTGGCTATTCGTTTCACCCTGCACATCTCATCCCATCCGCAAACACAGATATGCACATGATGTACTTATGTAGATAATTGGATCCTTCGATGCTCATGTCTCTTTTAAGTGTTTTCTTCCCGTGACTTGAATTCCAAGCATTGTTAGTGACACCTGAAACTTGCAGCCTTTGAACCTTCCTTTTTTCTTTCTTACTTACACCTACCACCCCTAATCTACTGCACCTTAGCATTGCTAAAGTCCAGCTCAGGATGCTGGTCCTGGAACTTCTTGAGAATGTCGTTCTTCCTCTGCTCGTCGGACGAGGGCAGCCCTTTCTCCTTCTGCGACTGGTCGTACATCATCTTCTCCACCATCCCCCGCGTCTCGCCGTCCAGGTCGCTTAGCTTAGAGCTCTCCGGCTGGATCTTGGTCACGTCGATTGGAGGCGCGCTGGTTATTACGTGCGCCCACCATTCCATCTTGTTGATCTTGTCTAGGTGGATTTCGATCGTTTTGGTGCCGTCGGGTGAGGAGACCAGCGTCCAGGTTGAGTCGTCGGTGTGGATTGCGTGTGGGAGGTCGCCCTGTTGGGGGCAGCGGTTAGGTTTGTTTCTTGGTTATGGCTTGTAATGTTGGGGAGAGTGTGGGTGTGGGTATAGGTGTAGGTATGTACACATACATCGATGATGGGATCTTGGCCCTTGATACCGGCTTTAAGCTTTAGCTTCTTGATGTCCACAACGAGATCCCGCCCCTTGAGGTTACCCGGTACGGTGATGCTGATATCGAGGTCGGCGATGGTCTGGTTCCATTTGTAAGGCAGCGCGGCTTGCTCCTCAGCCTCCTTGGCGCGGGCAGCGGCTTCTTGCTCGGGGGTGGGTTCTGGTAATGGTTGTTAGATGAATGATGACGAGAGGAAAGTCATATGTGAATGCATACCGTTGTCAGCCATTATTTCAAGGTTGTTTGTGGTGTTTGATGTCGTTGAGAGCCGTTTGGTGGATTAGGTAACAACTTTAGTAGATGGAAGAATCTATCGGAAAATGGAAAGAGCTTGTAGCTGGATGGAGGGGCAAGTGTTGGTGGGGCAAACATCACACCCCTGCAATATCTAGTTTCCCGGGATTTTCTGGCCAATCACCTTTCTGGTAATAGATGTGGATACGGTACTTGACCACGCTGTACCTGCTACCTAGCTCCATTAATAATGGTTAATTGGGATGTCTTTAGGTACCTATCACCTATCTTTAAATTCCGACGAGAAGCTCAACATCCATTCTTTCAATCTTCAGACAACTCAGACAAATCAGACAACTTCCTCTCACCATACCCGTTAACGTTTTGCTCTATAGGGCAATAGTTTACCTCTCTCAAGACGATACGACTAAATCAAATGTGATCTTATTACTCATTCACACTCTTTTCTTCCACGTAGCCACCGTCTTAACGACGATCGCTGCTTTACGGTCGTTACCTCGCTGAACAGGAAATTAAAAACGATTTACTGAGCATACCGAACAACTAACTATTAGAACAACACGCAACTCAATCAATCGCAATGTCTCGCAAACCGGTACCAACTACGACAAACCCCGACGCCCACAATGCTGCGCCCGCCGCCATGATCCCAGACGACGTGTGCCCTGTGTGCCGACGGCAGAAGTACTTCAACCCCGACCTCGAATTCCTCATAAACCCCGAGTGTTACCACCCAATGTGCCAGCGGTGTGTGGAACATATTTTCGGTAAAGGACCAGCGCAATGTCCACACCCGGGCTGCATCAAGACCCTCCGCCAGCGCGGCTTCCACTCCGCCTTTTTTAAGGACCTCAAGGTCGAGCGGGAAGTAGACGTCCGCCGACGCGTACAAGCCGTGTTCAACATGACCGAAGACGACTTCGTCTCGATCCGCGATTACAACGATTACCTACAACAAGTAGAGGACCTAACCTTCGACCTAGTCCAAGGCGGTGACGCAGACCGTAAGGCCGCGGAAAAGAAACTCCTCGCGTACGAGCAGAAGCACCGCGAGGACATCGAGAAGAACAAGCGTCGCGGCCGCGAAGCCGAAACCATCCGCAAACAGCGCTCCGCCGCGGACGCCGAAGCCGCGCGCCAGCGCCGACTAGAAGAACAGCGCGAAGAAGAGCGCGCCCGCGCCGAAGAAGCGAGCATCAACGCCGAAGTAATGGAGGCGCTCGCGCGCGGGGAGCCGGGCTCGGCAGCGGAAATCCAAGCGCGCATCGTCGCACAGAAACGCGCGCGTGTCGCCGAGATCGCCGGTTCGCATTTCTCATCTCTCATCAACACCTCCTCCAACCCCACGAAACCGCGCCCTGGCTCGAACTTACTCTCGATCCGCGGCCTCAAAGACAAGAACGCCCGCGACGAGGACGCGGAGTACTACCTCCGCCCCTACGACCCCTTCGCGGGCTTGGATCTCCAGCCCTCCCGGTACAAGCTACGCAACGCCGGCGCGGCGTCCGAGTACGCTAACCCGTGGCTTGATCGCGCGCGCTCCGCGGACGATCATAAGGTCCCGGGGTATAGCACCCAGGAGTATGTCGCGCGCGCTATGTTCGAGGCGTTTGCGGGGTTGGGGGTTGTGGTTGGGGAGGAGAAGGCGGATGCGGCGAGGGCGGTTGGAACGTCGGGCGCGGAGGTCGCGGCTAAGACTGGGAGGACGGGAGGCATGGATGTGGATAAGGGGGTTGGGAGGATGGATGTTGATGATGTTTTTGTTTGAGAGACGAGCAGGCGGGTTATGCATAGTATACCCAAGCAATTAACCTCGTAGACGGAAAAGGGACGAGGAATAGGAACAGGGCACATTTTCATTTATTCGAGTGGCATTTGCATGGCGATGGCGTTGGGGCTTACATATGCCATACCAAGACCTAAGGATAGGTCTTGGTTCTGTTACAGATAAAGTCAAAGTCGGAGTTATGGGGGTACCATGAATACATTGATGCTCTTGACTGTTGACTTTTGCTTATAAGTGTTTTATCGTCTCCATTATGGTTTCCCTGTAGACGATTTGGTGATGTTTAACAGGAATAAAGTATTGCGGAACTACCCCTTATTATGTATTACGCATTACGCTCCTACTACATCTCGCTAGCACATATCCATGAATCTTTACCTACACGACAACTCACAGCACAACAAAACACAACACACGATTATGCACAAAACCAAGACCTCCACGACATTAACGTAGCTAGATATGCTATGTCATTATACAATAGCCTACTATTAAACGTGATTTGCTTTGCAAGGTGTCCGTCAAGTTTAAGTCAACCGACTTTCCTCTCCCCTTCCCCCTCACCTTCCTCTTCCTCTTTCTCCCCCCTTTCTCATTGAATAGTACAAGGTTTATTTTCCGCAGCATGAAGATCGATAAAAACCTCCATCACCACCAATCTCTCATCCGCAGTCAAAGTCGCGAATCCGCCATCTGAGATTCCGCCTGCTTTTCTTTCTTACAAGAATCTCCTTTGATAAAAGGGGTAGGTGGTTAAAGCAAAGTAAAGCAAGGCTGAACGGGCCTGTTCGATGATTTGTTTCTTTCTCTTTTTCTCCAACACACACTCTCAGTAGGACTTCGTATCCGCTTGTTTATAGAGGATTGGTCCGGTAGGAAAATTCCCCTGTTGGTTACATTTATCTAACTCACTATTTTCCCTTCCCATTCTGGAAAAGTCCTGCATGCAAGGGCGAAAAGCCATCAAATCCAGAGAAAACGCCTCGCTCTATGCGCACTTCGATAAATTAGCAGGCTTCCCCCCACGTAACTTGTTGCATTGATCTTTTACTTCCATCCTGTTTGACACTTATACTCCCAAAGTTACCTAATGATGCCACCCTATTGTTGCCAGGGTGTCTGTGTAGCAGGTCGAGGGAATACCGGCATCGTCTCCATATGATCTAGCCCTCCACCAAGTGGCTGTTGTCCGTGCTGCCAACCCATCCCTGTTTGATGATTCACGAATGCGCCCTGCCGGAACGGATTTGTGCTGCCGGTTGGTTGCGGCATGAGGCCACTGCTCGTCTGAGGTCTCTGGGGTTGAGTTGGTTGAGCCTGAGGGAGATTCTGAGTCTGGCTGAAATTCCTGGCAAATGGATTTGTTCCGGTCGTGGCTGACTGAAGTGGTGCTTGAACTGGGGCTTGGGGAGGTTGCGACAGGAAAGGAGAGGTCGATGGAGGATTTTGAAAAGGTGTTACAGCTTGAGGGGATGATCTAGCGAAGGGATTGGTGTTCTGCCGAGTTAGGCTAGTAGCTTGAGTTTGCGGGCTAGTCGGCGCGCCAAATGAGTTGTTAGGCATTCCAGTCGGATTCGCCATCAGCATAGATGCCCTAAAGGGATTCGTGATCTGCTGGCCAGGCATTAGACCAGGTTGCAGGCCCGTCTGCATGCCCGTCTGCATAGGAGGCGAAAGAGTCCCAGGTTGAAATGGTGCAGCAGAGTCTTGGGGTATAGGGGGGAGGGTGTTTGGTGTGAAAGACGGCTGCGGCTGTGGCGTGAAGCCACCGAAACCAGCCCCGGTGAAACTCGGTTGCATCTGATTCGGCACCTGCTGTTGCTGAGAGAACGCACCGACGTTCTGTTGTTGAAAAGGGCTATTATTGGGCTGAAACCCAGTTGGTTGGGATACAAACCCATTGGCTTGAAGCTGGCCGGTCTGTTGCACCGCAAAACCATCGTTCGAGGGCCAAGGGTTTCCAGTAGGCATTGGTTGGTTCACTTGGCCTATCTGATGTTGTGGCTGATTATTCGGGTGGACGGCCATAGAGGTTTGATTCTGCTCTATCGAGTCAAAGAAATCGATGAGATCTGGATCAGGTCCCTTGCTAGTTTGTGCTGGTGCCCCCGAAGTAGATGCGGCTGATGCTTTTGCTTTTGCGGCGGTTGATTTTGAATCTGTAGTGCCCTTGTCGGTTTTCGAGGACAGTCCAGTACCACCTTTCTTGGCGTCAAGCTCGGCTAGATACTGTCGTCGGTGGGTTTCGAAGTCGGGATCCTCCAAATATTCTACCAACTGACGTCGAAGGGTAACTGGAGCATGCTTCAGCTTAGGTACCTCAACCCTAGTGTGAGGCTCCCATTGCCTTGCCACAGATAGATATTGCACGACATAGTCTGTCTGTTTCGTGAAATTCTGGTAGATGCCCAAAGCCCTCTCTGCATCCACCTTCGACATTTCAAAGAAGTGCCCTGGATATTATTAGTCTGTGACAGGTATACCGAATAGTGGATGTTCTTGAATATACCTAAGAGATTGATCATGGCTTGATTCAACACTTGGAATAGCGACAACAGATCAAGAACCAGAAGTCGAAAGACGGTGATGGTGATTTCGTTCTCGGGGTCTTCAAGAACCTATTCAATGTTAGCGCCACCAATACATCATTATAATGGCAGACATGGATCACTTACGTCGCACTTCAGGAGGGCGGTAAGTTGATGCTGCACAACTTCGGTTTGCCGAAGCAGCCCCTTCTCAACGGAAAGCTTTTCCAATCTTGTCTCTTTGCCCCGAACCCAATCTACTCCCGTCTCCCTAAATGCACGCACTCGTTCTGCTAGATAGCCGGCATAGTGTCGTATATTTCGGCCCTGGATTTGAGCTGCCATATGTATTAGGATATTACCTCACGGTCAGCGGATGACGCGGACAAGATACTCACCATCGGTAAATGAGCTAATGGCTAGCGCAGTTCGATGTTTCGCAAGATATCCTAGTGTCGCGTCTGGGGAGCCTTCTCTGATCATCAAGTGAATGGTGATCAGGCTCTTGAGTACGACGGTCCATGTTGAGTCTCGCAACCGAAACTGGAGCGCTCGGAAAATCTCTCCTACTCCAGCTTCGCCTGAGTGGGTGGCGATGAGAATATGTTCGATATATTTGGTCTTCGGAGGAGCAGCCTAGTTAAGAATACTACCGTTAGCCGTTTTGTAACGGGTTGTATGCTGATACGTGGCGCATCTCTGACTCCCATCATACTACCATCTCATCTGCCATACGCCATACACCGTACACCGTACATAATAATACTCTGATGTGGACTAACCTTTATCTTGGTTGCACCCTTCACCGACTTCTCGAAAGAGCTAGACATGATGCCGACCTCGTGGTCTTGGCTAGGTAGGTTGAGGTCAAGCCTCAGCTTCTTGATTCGTCTTAAAGGGCGTAACTCGCAACTTTGGCGGGTTAGGTATTGGCGGACAACCTAAGGTCGTGGGGTTCGTGGTCTACAAGGGGAAAAAGAGGAGTTCTCGGAGACACCAAGAGGAATTCGTAGGATTGTTTGTCAATGTCGGACAAAGGCGACATTCATAATCGGGGTGCGACGTCACGGTTGATCGGCTTCGTGGCTGATGGAATTGGGTGGATTGACGGGATTCGTGAGCGTGGGCATAGACTGGCGACAGGCGACAAAAGCGATGGGCGATAGGCGGATGAAGGGTCGTTACGGCTGTTCCATTTCGAGTAAAAAGCGTTTCCATATAACTACTAATACATTTAAAATCTAATTCGCAAATGACTGAAAGTGTCGAGTTAATTTTTTGTCGATTGCTGGCTCGATATCTTTCCAGTCCTAGTCATTAAAATCTATCGAAGCGGAAGATGGAAAGTTCAAGTTTCCAGCCGCGAGTAACGAGTTGGGAGTTGTCTGTCGGGATATCGGGCTCCTAATCCAATTTAAGGTTCGGTCCATGTCATCTTTTACCCACTATACTTAAGTACATCCTATCCACAGCTCAGGTACGATGCCGCTCGATCCATATCGTACCTGAAATCCAGCAACGACAGGAGCGATTCATTTATACAACGCTACTTGATTCGTAATAATGTCTACCCTCCTTCTCTTTTATAGGACGTTATTCTACATCATGGAGTATGAGTTTGATGGAATATCTGCACGAATTATATGCGGAAAATCACATGCTCGTAGACACTTAATCATTGGTACGTTGAGCAAGGTACAAGGTACCTACCAAGGAGAAGGTCTATGTACCCTACGTTACCTACTGTGGTACCATTTGAACTGGATAGGAGTGATCCTAGCTATGAGGTCATTGCATTTATATTAATAAATAAAAGTAAATAAAAGTGTATGCAGCATCTAGCTACGGATAGCATAGACAAAAACAATTACCACATACACATTACTAAATAATCTTGGTAAATTTTGATAAGTTAGGCACACTTGTAGATGGTCTGTGTGCAAACACCCTTGGAGTCCAGGACCTAGAGATAGCCCTGCTCTTTGTGCACGAGATAACCATTTTTATATGGATGTATTAGGCATGAACAAACATCAGTTTATTGACAATACATTAAAACCAATTAGAAGTGCTTCCATACCGGCTACGCCCGAACTAACGTACATAAATGCAAAGAGCCAAACTGATCATTCCCTATGTGTAAGTCAACCTACCTAGTATGTGAGGACATGTAGCCAAGCTATCCTTGCAACAAAATAATAGAAAATGTTAGAACAAATAACAATAAAAGAATTAAGCCTTCCACTTTGTCAAATATTCATCAGAGTTGCTTTTTCGCGTCCGATGTAAACAAGGTCGAGGTGTGTCGAACGCTTATTTCATGATTCCAACCTCACATCACAACAGAACCACTTAAGCCCCGAAGGGAGAGTTCTGAAGCTCTGAGAGGAGGAACACATCATATTATACACGCAGCTTTCATCATCTAGAAAATAGCTGTTAGCAGAGAATTTTTATAATGGTTGTCTTGTGGTAGATAACTTACTTTTATTTGAATTGGAAGGATGAAGAAGAAAGGAAAAGAAAAGTTCCAAGCTTTGGCGGCAAGTTTCTTTTAGGACATGGATTTTTTGCGCCGGGTCGGGATCGAAATTGTCCGCCCAAACTTACGTAAGCCCGCTGCCACCTGGCACCCCTGTCTTGAAAAAAAATTGGAGCTCCAATATTCAAATGGTGCTGATATTTAGGTACATAGGTACATCAGATTTTATTCCTAAGGCACGTCATACGTTATTAGAGCTTCTCGCTCGAAAAAAAACTTACTTGAGATCCCCGAAGGTCTGATAAGCTAGATGAGGACTCAATGGCTAGGTTTCTCTTAATTTCATTACGGAATAATCCTCTAAGATGCATATCTCGTGTTCAAAGGCGGCCGCTAGCTCGCCAATGCCAGTCGATTTTTCAACTAGAGCACACAAGATTCATCCAAAAGGAGGCCACTCACGATGAAGATATTCCGGGGGATAGTTCTCAAAATAAGGTTCTATCCTTCCCGGATGAGATGAAGAAATACACATTCGAGGACCCGTTTCAGATTTTTGAAGAATCCTGTACGTTGTTAAAAGATCAACCACCAAAGAGGCTTGAGTTTGAAGTTGGGCAAGATATCGTGGTTTACGGCTATATTGGCAAGCGAAAAGACATGCGTTCTAACTTTAGCTTCTGTCCTTTTGAACATAAGGATTCTAAAGCTGATTTTCAGATTGTGTCCCAGTGGGATGACCCTGATTCCCGTCAATATTTCGCTCACCAAAATTTAAAGGCTATACCATCTTACAGTCCGGTTATGGTGATGGGAACTGTCCAGGAATCCAAACAGACTGCTACAGACCCATTAGTAGAAGCAAAAGGCTTGAGTAAAGTGGAACTTAAATTACAATACATACGATGTCTGAACACATTTCCCAAGGACGTCGCCGTGTCCAAGGATACTGTGTGGCCAGCCAAGTCACGTCACATGCAACTACGCTTCGATCCTTTTCTTCGAGATAGGTTATTTTTCCGTACTTGGGTCAAGAGGTCATTAGTACACATTTTATCAACCCAAGAGTTCCTCGAAATTGAAACACCAATTCTCTTCAAGTCGACTCCGGAGGGCGCTCGTGAATTCTTGGTTCCGACCAGGAGGCAGGGTTATGCGTACGCGCTGCCGCAGAGCCCGCAACAGTATAAGCAGACTCTCATGGCTGGCGGTATCCAGAGGTACTACCAATTTGCCAAGTGCTTCCGTGACGAGGACCATCGTGCCGACAGGCAACCCGAATTCACCCAACTAGACTTAGAGATGGCCTTTGCTACTGGGAGGGAAGTCATGGACCTTCTTACTATGATGGTTACTACTCTTTTTACCCGACTTCATAGACATTGGAAAATAGTAGAAATTAACGGCATACGACATCCAGTGCGCATCAAGGAGATGGTGGGGAAAAGGGATTCACTAGAGACACCGGCTTCACCAGAGACTGGATTGGCGGACGAAATTAACACTCCGGAAATATCCAATCGCTTTCCAAGACCAAAGCCTATGACGATTATGACATACGAAGATGCAATGGGAAGGTATGGATCTGACAAGCCAGACCTGCGCATCGAATTACCCTGGGCATCAAATGTGGGTCCGACCTCATTTCAACATAAATATCTTACCGGCTAACATAGACAGATATACCAAATAGGGGAAAATGGAAAGGGTCTCCCTTCACGATTTACCCAAATGATATCTGACTTGCAAGATCCTGTCGTCGAAGGCTTTAGGTTTCGTCTGTATGACAGTCGTCCCAGCGAGTCCGTGAAATTCATTAGGGAATTCATGGACAACCTTCCCAACACTACACTCAAAATAGGCCCCGAGAGTGTCCCAGGCGTATTCGTCTACGATTCTAGTAAACCGCTCTACGGATTATCGGCTTTAGGTCACGACGGAGCCGAAGTTCTTAACGACATGGAGGATAGCTGGCCTCAATGCGAGGATGGAGACATTATCATCATGCACGCACGGAACGACGAGCCCCTATCCGGAGGATCGACGGAGCTCGGCAGAATTCGAACAGCACTCTACTGGGCTGCTGTGAAACAGGGCTTAATACCAGAGAATCACGAGTTCAAACTCCTCTGGGTCCACGGCTTTCCGCTCTTCTCACCGACGGGAGACGAGGTGGGACAAGGAGGCACAGCAGGAATCTGCTCGACGCATCACCCGTTCACGGCCCCGCTAAACGACGAGGATTTCAAAAATCTCAAGACAGACCCGCTCAAAGTCAGGGCTGATCACTACGACCTTGTCATCAACGGAGTTGAGATCGGTGGTGGAAGCCGGCGTATACATGTCGCCGAAGTTCAAGAGTACGTCATGCGAGACATTCTCAAGATGACGGACGAAGGAGTCAGCCAGTTCTCTCACCTTATCGACGCCTTGAGATCTGGATGCCCACCGCACGCCGGATTCGCGATCGGTTTCGATCGGTTGATTTCCGTGCTACTCGACGTGCCGTCTGTTCGGGACGTCATCGCGTTCCCCAAGACCAACAGAGGTGAAGATCTTCTCGTTGGTAGCCCGGCAAAGGTTACACCAGAGCAGAAGAAGACGTATCATATATTCGAAGAATCTGATATAAAACCTACTACGGAATAGAGGCGTGACTACAATGTCACATGTGTATATCAGACATAAAATGTACCATAAGGGACTCAATACCACTGATTTCAACTCTAGGATAGAATACCAGGCAATAGACGAGGGGTGTATAAAAACGAGCGATCAATTATCTCGAGTACGTCCTACCGTCAACTCGGACTGTATATTCTAACGAACACGCCAAAATACTGCCATTTTCCCTTCCTGTTATTGCACTTTCCTACATACTTCCGTAGACCCCTTCAAATAGACCAAATGCCCCTGACTACTTGATAGTCACCACACCCATATCGATTTCTCCATCCATCTGCTCATCTCCCTCTCCGTTCATTTCTCCATCTACATTCCCACCCCCATCTCTGCCAACTTCCACTTCTCCTTCCCCTCCCACAACCATATTCCCGTCCCCAGTCTCAATCATATCAACACCCCCATCTACACCCTCATCCCCATCGGTAGAACCAGAACCTTTCACCTCCACAAACTCAACAGGCAATCCCTCCTCATCACCCGGCATCCGGTACGTCCCACTAAGAGGCCTAGCATGGCGCGTGCGCTCGTCAATGATGTTCGAGGCGTCGATTGCGTCTTTATCGTCGCGGGCTTTGGGGGGCTACTGTTACCTAACATACTACTGGTAGATTTTTACTCGAGAGGGCGTGTAGAAAGTACATATGAGAGGGAGAGGTTGAGAAGGGGGCTGGGGAGGGGAAGGGGGGGCATATTAAGTGGAATCTCGATAATCTCGGCTTTCTTTTCATCGACGAGTTCCTGTGCGGGGATCTCTGCGTTCTCGTCCCCGGGACGTGGGATATACGGGGTGCCTGGCGCGGATACGGCGTCGGTGGGAGCGGGAGTAGGGGTTTTGTTGATGGGGGTCCACATTGTGCCTTCCATGGATGGTGAATTGGATAAGTGTTTAATGTTCGTATTCTTACAAGATAATAAGGTGTATGAATCTTGTGATGTGTGTTTTACGGATAGGATACCTCTCGAACATTGAGCGGCCATCCTGATTCTTATACACAACCCTCCACCCCTTTTCTTCCTATTCTGATATAGGCAACATACATAACCTCCAAAACTCTTTCGTCATCAACGTCATCGTTGACCCTCAATCATCCGATAGCCACGAACCCCGGCCCTTACCGTCTGGGGTATTGATGCAATTCACGATGGATGTCTTTATAGCCCTGGCTCTATCTCATCACCTGCTACATATGATAGCCGTCACGACGGCGGGCCAAATCCCTTAAACCGCCAAAGCATTAAAACGTTTCCGCATTTTAAGTTTTTCTTACGTAATCAAATTAACGAATTAATTCATTTTATTAAAAAAATTTTATTTTAATTTAAAAAGTAGTAGAAATTTAAGTATAAAGCTTTTAAAAAAAGAAAAATTATAATAATTTTTATCGTTTTAATTTTAATTAATATTTATTTAACGGGATAATATTATTATTTAATTTAAACTTTATCCTGTTTTTTTTACCGTTTAAAGTAAATAAATAATATTTTTTTATAATTAAATTAATCGTTATTAATTCCGGTAATATTATAATGTTAATTTTATTTTTATATTAATTATTATTATAAATGTTTTATTTATTTTTATAATTATAATTATCGGGGTTTTCTTTTACGTTAAATAATAAAAAAAAAAATAAATTTAATAAAATTTTTAATAAAATATTATATTTTTTAATATTTTTAATTATTTCGAATAAATTTTAAAAAAACTTATTAAAAAAATTAAAATTATTTATTTACTTTTTAAAAAATTAATTTAACGATAAATTAATTAAAAATTATTTAATAAAAAATATAATTAATTAAATAAATTTTTTATTTATATTATTATTTTTATTTAAGTTTAATATATTAAGTTTAATAAAATTATTTTTTAAAATTATTATTTTACGATTATTTTTAATATTAATATATTAATTTTTATAATATAATATAATTAAAAATAATATAATATATAAAATAATAAAATATATTATTTTATTTAACGGTAAAATTTAAATTTCGTTTATTAATTATTATTAATAATAATTTAATTAATATTATACGTATTTAAATATTAATTTACGTAATTTTTTTTAAATTATTAATAATTTATCGAAATATATTATTATTTAATAAATTATAACTATTAAATATTAATTAATATAATATTTATTAATTATATAATTATTAATTTAAATTTATAAAAGAAAATAAAGTTACGTTATTTTTTTATAAAAATAAACTTGCGAAAAACATTTAATTAAAAAATTAATAAAGTTTAAATAAACGATTATATAACGATTAAATAACGATTAAATAACGATTAAATAATAATTAAATAATAATTAAATAACGATTAAATAAAAATTAAATAAAAATTAAATAATAATTTTATTTATAAATTACCCGTTAATTTTTTTTTTAAAATAAATATTTTTAATAATGGTAAATCGGCTTTTTATGTTAATTATATTAAAATTAAAATATTTATATAAATTATACGTATTAATTTTAATATAAAAATCACATTAATGTTATTAAATTTATTATTATTAATATATAAAATAAACATAATAAATTAATATATATAATAAATTTATTTTTAAATATAACGTTATATATAATATTAAAACTTAAATTTATTTTAATTATATATTTAATATTAATTAATTATTATTAAAAATTAAATAAATAATAGAATAAATAAGTAATAATAAATATAAAAATTATATTTACATTTCGTTATAATATTTTTTAATTAAAACGTAAAAGTTTAAAAAAATTATATATATATTTATATTAATTTTTTTTTATAAAAGTTATTTAAAAAATAATTATTTTTTTTAATTATTTAAATTTTAAGTTTTTGTAATTAAGCGTAATTTAAAACCGGTAAAAAAATGTAATTTTTATTTTAATATATATATTAATAAAAATTAAAAAAATAATATTAATATTAATATTTAACGGTTTTTAATTAATTATATTTAAGTTTAAAATAAGTTTTATTAATAAATTAATATAATATAATTATTAATTAAATAATAATTAAACTTTAATTAAATAATAATTAAACTTTAATTAAATAATAATTAAACTTTAATTAAATAATAATTAAATTTTAATTAAATAATAAATTTATAATATTTACCGTAAAATTATTTAAAAGTTAAATATGGATTTTATACGTTTAAAATCGCATTTAATGTTTTAATTTATTAATTTAAGTTTTATATATTAAATGTTAAAATAAATATATTAAAAATCGTTTTTATTTTATAATATAAACGTAAATTATTTTATAATAAAATGTAATATTAAAAAAAAAAATTTATAAGTTATTTTTTTAATATTCCGTTTATAATAAAATATATTATTATTTATATAAATAATATATTTCGAATAAACTTAAACGGTTTAATTATTTCGTTAAACTAAAATAAAATAAACATTAATTAATAATTGTGAAATTATTATTTAATTATCGTTAAATTATTATTTAATTATTATTAAATTATTATTTAATTATTATTAAATTATTATTTAATTATTATTAAACCATTATTTAATTATCGTTAAATTATTATTTATTCATTATATAATTATTAATACGCGTAATAATAATTTATTTTTAATAAGTAATTTTATTTTTAATATTTTTTTTATAATAATAAAATTATAAATTACTTAAAAAATGTTTAAAAATAAAGTTTCGTATATTAATTATATAATATATCACGTATATAATAATTAAATATTTTAACTTTTATTATAATTAGTTTATATATATATAATAAATAAAAACTTCGTAATTATATTTAAACTTTTAATAGTTAATTATTTATTAAATATATTAAATTTTTTTTAATTAATAATTTTTCAGTTAATAAATTTATATTTTAAGTTTTTATTTTTTATAATTAAAATAATTATTATTAATATTAAAATTTTATTTTATTACATTAAATATTATATTAATAAATTCGGTTATTTTATAAAATATTATTAAAATAATAAATTTTTATATTATAAATATTATTATTTTAAAAAAGTTAAATTTAAAATAAATAATATTATATTTTAAAATAATAAAATAAAATAACGATAAATTTTAATATTATTATTTTAAAGTTATAAAATATATATATATTAATATTAATTATATAAACATTTACTTATATTCCCGAAAAAAATATTACATTTTAATAAATAATATAAATTAAAATTATAATTTAACTCGAAATATATTATAATTAAGTTTAATTATAAATTTAAATATTAATAAAAACATTTTTTAAAAAGTTAATTTTAATAATAATTAAAAAAAAAATAATAAAAGTAAAATTAATGCATATATATAATTATTAAATATTTAACATTTAATAAAATTTTAAACTTATTTAAAAAAATTATTATTAAATAATATTCATAAATCCCCATTAAAAAAAAGAAAAAAACTATAAATAATAAACTTTTAAAATATTAATATTTTATCGTAATTTAATTATATTTTAAAATCGATTAAAATTAATAATAAAATAAAATTTCGGGAAAAAGTATTAAAACGAAAAAAGTTTTTTATAAATACTTATAATAAATATAAAATAACTTATATTCGTTATTAACACTTTAAATATATTAAATTATAATTAAAAAAAATGTTTAATTAATCGAAATAAAATAAAGAAAAAAAATTAATAAAATATTATTTTTAAAATAAAAAACGATATTATAATAAATTAAAAAATAAAATATTTAACTTATAATCACGTGATTAAAAAGTATTATTATAATAATAAACTTAATAAAATACACATTTTTTATTTTAAAAATATATTATATAAATTTAAAACTAAAAATTTCCGTTAATTAAAATAATATTAATATAATGCGAAACAATTTATTTAATTTAAAAAATTTTTATAATATTTATTTATAAAAAAATTATTATTAATAAATAATTATATATTATTAAAATACATTTATATATAATAAACGCCTTTTAAATATAAATATATATAATTACATATTTTTTTATTTAAGCTTATATTTTTTATTACGTTATTTTAATATTTAATTTATAATTAAAATTTTAATTTACGTTAATCGCATTTTTTTTAATCGTTAATATTACTTTTTAATAATTCGTTTATTCCTTAATTAATTTTAAAAATTATATAATTTATAATAATATTAATTATAATATAAAGTAAAATAACACGTAATTAATTAATTTTTAATTAAGTTTTATAATAATTTTTAAATATAAAACATTTAATAATTAAATATCGTTAAAAATTAAATTTAATAAAAAAAACATTTTTTTTTATTTATATTTATTTTAAAATAACTTAATTAATAATAATATAATAAATATATAAAATAAATAATTATTATATTATATTAATTTTCTTTAAATATAAAATATATAATTTTAATGTTAATAATACGTAATAATATTAATCGTTTTTAATTATTTTTTTACTTAAATTATTTACGTATTTAAGTAATATAATAAATACGTATTTAATTATTTTAAAATATTAAATCGTAATAAAATGTTTTATTTTTTATAATATGAATTTTATATTATTATGTTAATTAATTATTTATAAATAAATTTTATATAAAAATTTAATATAATTTTTTACCTCGAATTAAATACTTTTTTTTAAATATTTACATAATTATTTTTATACACTTTTTATTTTTTTATTTATTAATAATTAATAATTTATTATAATAATGTTTTATTTATAAAAGTTTATAAAAACGTATTTAAAAATTTTATTATTTATAAGTAATATTTTTATAATGTAAAGTTATTACGTTTTAATTTAATATAATAATTAAAATATAAATAAAAAATAATAAATTAAATAATAAATTTAAAAAACCGTAATAATTTAAGTTAATTTTAAAAATTAATATAATAATTTCGTTAAATGTATTTAATTATAATTTTATAACTTTTAAATTAATTTAATAAATACGTATAAATAATAATTTTAAATAATAATTATAATTAAAACTAATTTCCTTATAATTTAATTAATATATTTTTTTATTTAAAAAATTATATAATTTCGAACGATATTATTAAAAACTTTATATATTTAAAATTCGTTTTTAACTTAATTTCGTTAAAAAATACATTCTTTTATTTTACTTTTATTTAATTTTTTATATATTTATTATTTTCCTTTTAGTTTATATCGTTAATAATTTAAATTAAATTAAAATAATTTATTTTATATTAAAATTCGAAGTATAAATTTTAATATATTATTAAGTTTTAATGAAATAATAATAATTATTAATTACTTATGTAAATAAATATATTATTTAATAATTTTAAAAAAATCGTAAAATTTTTTAAGTTTAATTACGTTTTACTTTCGGAATATATAACTCGCGGGTTAAAAATTAAAACGATTAAATTATTATTTTTATAATAAAATATTTAATTATAATTTATTTATTTTAATTATTATAATTTATTAAATAAAAATATATAATTTAATAACGATTAATAAAAAAATTTTACCCGTTTTTTAATTTATTAAAATATATTTTTACTTTTTCATTTTTTTAAGATTAAAAAATTTTCGATCGTTAAATTTTTTATAATCGAAAACTTTTTATACTTTTTAACCCGAAAGTTATTAAACTTATTATTACGGAATTTATAATAATATATTTCGATTAAAAAACGTATATTTTATAAAATTTTAATAAAACTTTTAATAAAGATTTATATTTAAAAAATAATTATATACCGGCATTTTATTTCGAATTAAAATTTTAAAAACGTTTTATATAATAACGGTAAATTATTTCGTTAAAAAACTTATATATTTAAATAAATAAATTAATAACGTAATAATTATTATTAATTAATTAATAAAAAAACGAATTAATCGATTCGTCGTTTTTAATATTAATAAAAATCGAATTACTTCGATTTAATGGCATGCAATTAACGCGTAATTAATAATTTTTCGATATTTTAATTATTTATTAAAACATTTTATACGTTATAACTTAAAAAATATATCGTCGATTAATTATATTTTTCATAATATAAAAATTAACGTATTAAATTATTTATAATCGATTAAATAATTAAAAAATAATAAAGTTAAAAATAATAAAACCGTTTATTTATTTATATTTATTAATTATACGAAACTTATTATTTATTATTATATTTTTAAATTATAATATAAATAAATTATTTACATTAAAATTTAATTATAATTTCATTATTAAAATATTATTAATATAAAAAAAAAAAAGTAAATACGACATTTTTACCCGAATAAAAAAAGTAAAACGAAATGAAATATTAAAAATTAACGAATTTTTAATATTAAAAATTACTTAATTTAAAGTAATTAATTTAATAATTTCCTTAAACTTTTTAAAATTCGGTATTTACGGTTAAAATAAATTATTAATAATATTTAATGTTTAATTTAATAATTTAAACTTTAAAAACGAATTTAAAATAATTATAAATTAAATACGGTACATTTTACCGGAAATTAACTTTTTATCGTTAATTAAAAGTTTCGATTTAAAACGTTTTTTAAAAATAAAATTTTCACGATATTTTATTAACGTTTTAAATTTAATTATAAAATTTTTTTATATTTATTTTTTATTTTTTATATTATTAATATATTTCGTTATAACATTTATATCCCGTTTCGAAAAATTTAAATCGTTAAAGTCGTTAATAAACTTGAAAAATGAATTAATTATTAAAATATTACGGTAAACTTTTTCGAATAACTTAACCGTTATTATAAAAAACGAATAAAAATTATTTTTTTTTTAATTTTTAAATAACCGATTTAAAATTAATATAATTAATAAAATTAAAAAAGTAAAATTATAACGTTAATAAGATTTTTATTATAATATAAGTAAAATATTAAATACGTATATAAAAGAAATATAATTTATTATAAAAAATTAAAAAAAAAGAAAAAATTTCGTATACGAAATAATAAAAAAATTAATAAAATTATAAAAATAATTTTAACGTTTATTAATATAATATAATTAAAATATATTTTAACTTTTTATAAAATAAATATAAAATAATATTAATAAAAAATATAATATTAAACGTTTAAAGCTACGTATTAAAATTATTTAAAAATATATATAAATTAAGTAATTATATCGATTAAAATAAACATATAACTTTAATAATAAAACATATAAAAATTAATAAAAAGTTAATAAAATTATCGGTTTTTTTTAAAAAAACCACGAAACTTATAAAAATTACCATTACGTCGTTAAACGTTTTATCGAATGATTAATATAATAAAATAACTTTTAAAATCGTTATAACATTCGTAAATTATTTAATTAAAAACATGATTTTATTATTTTTAATAAAGATTTTATAATTTTTAATTATTAAAAACATTTTTTAATTAAAATTAATTTATAAAATTAAAACACTATAAACGTTTAAGAATTTTTTAATTTAAAAATTTAATAATAAAACCACTACATTAATTAAAAAATTTAAACTTAAATTCATTTTATTATTAATTTATTACGATTTAAATAATTTAAAAAAATTAAAAAAAAATATATAATTTTTTATTTTTTCACGATTTTAATTAATACGAAAAAATAAAAAGTATATATTTTTAACATTTTAAAAAATAATAAAGTTAAAAATAAAATTAAATAAACGAAAATAAATTTTAATAAAATTTATAACGAACGAAACGTTAAATAAATATTAAAATTTTTAAAAACTTTATATTAAATTAAAACGTTATTTTAAAATACTTTATAAACTTATAATTATTAAATTACTTATATTTTATACTTATTTTTTAAAAAATTAAAAACGTTTTTTAAAATAATTTAAAAAAATAATATCGATTAAAAGGATATTTTAAATATATTTATAAAAATTATTTTCGATTACGTAAAAATAATAATATTTCCGAGAAAACGTTTCTTAATAATTTAAAAATTTTTAAAAAAAAATTATTAATAATTTCCTAAAATTTTAATAAAAGTTCCCCGGTCGCATATTACATAAATTAATAAATTATTATTAAAACCGAATAATTTAAAATTATTTAAAAATAACCTTTTTAAAATAAAAGGAAATAAATTTAAATGAAACTTTATTATTAAACATTTTAAAAATAATATAAACGATTTTATTATAAAATATGATTATTTTTTAAACCTTAATTATAATCTCATTTTAATAATCGAATTTATTAAAATAATTTAATATTATTAAAAATTATTTATAATATTAAATAAATGAATTAAAAATATTTAAAATAATATAATTAATAAATTATAATTAATAATATTATATAAATAATTTAAATAAAACGAATATTCCGCTTTAATTAATAAAGTAAATATAAAAATTAAAACTATAAAACTTAAAGTTAAAAAAGTTTAATAAATTTTAATTATTAAACGAAAAAAAAGTAATAAATTAATAAAATTAAATAAATTAAGTAAAAAAAAATTATAATAATTTTATTAATTAAAAAATTAATATTATAATTTAATAATAATTTATAAAAATTAAAGAATTAAAAAATATATTAATATTTCTTATTTAAATAATATTTATTTAAAATATAATATAATTATATCATGATTTTATATTTAAAGCTTTTAATTTTTTAATTTAAAATATAAATTCCGAAGTTATTACACGTATTAAAAAAATAAATATAAAATCATTATATAATTTTAAAATTTTTTTAATTTAAAATATTATTAAATTAAAACGGTTTTTTTTATAACTTGATTAATTTTAAGTTAAATTTTATATATTTAATTTTAATTAATTATAAATTATTTAATGGATATTTTATATAAATTATTTTAACGTAAAATATTTATTCGTAATGTTATTTAAGTTTAAAATAAAAGATATTATAAAAAAAAATAATATATTATTTTACGATTATTTTATATATAAAATATTATATTTACATTAATTACATTAATTTATTAATAAAATTATATAATAATTTTTCGATTTAAAGTTTTTAAATTTTTTATAAAAGTATATAATAAATTTTAAATTTATTTAAATAATAAATTATAAAACTCATTTAAATATAACTTATATTAATTAATTCGGCTTTAAATAAACTTTTTAATAAAATTTTATTTATTTTTATTTAATTAGTATTAATTATTTTATAAAAAGTTAAAGTTAAAATATATACTTTAATAAAAGAAAAAGCTAGTTTTAAAATAAGAAATAATATATAATTAAAATAAGTTATAAAAATAAAAATATTATTATTTTAAAAGTAATTATTTTATTTATATTAACCGTATACGTAATAACTTATTTTTAATATATTTTATTTAATTATATATTATATTTATATATTATTTTAAAATATTAATTTTATTATTATTTATTTTATATATTATAACTTTTTATAATTAAAAAAATATAGTTAAAGTTTTTTTTATTATTTATGTTACTTTTTATTAATATTATTTATATAAAATTAATATTTAAAATTAAAATATATTATTTTAAATATTTATAATTAATTTATTTAACATTATTTAATGCATTAAATTTAAGTAAATTATATTATTTATTAATATATTAAATTTATTATATCGTTGTAAATAATATTTAAAAAAATAATAAAAGGTTTAAAAAAAATGGCGAAATAATTAATCTTTACTTATTTACGTTATTTTTATTAAGTAATTTATTATCACGAATCGAAATATTATTTATTAAAAAATATTATTTTTATGTTTTTAAATATATTAATAATTAAATTATAATATATATTCGTTTATTTATAACGTATTAATTATATTAAACTAATAAACCCACCGTTTTTAATTTATTATAATTTTAATAATTAAGAATTTCCTTATAATTTACCGTTATTTTAAAAAGAATTACGAATTAATATTAATTTACTTATTAACTAAATTAACTTTTATTTTATATATAATTCGAATTTACAACTTTATTATATTATAATAAATTTAACGTTATTTAAAAAATGTTATATTATATTTTTAAATATAAAACGATAATTAAAAACTAATAATATACGTTATTTTTTAAATATATAAAAAATTAAAATTATTTATAATACTTTTAATAATAAAATATTTATTCGTAAAAATATCCACTTTTTTTAAAACTAAAACCATTTAATTATATTATTTAAATTCGACTTAAATTTCAATGCTTTTAAATATTAATTAACTATTTACGTACTTTATTCGTTTAATAAATTTATTAATTCCGATATAAAGATTTTTATTTTATATTAAAATATATTATGCTTATTTTTTCGTAAAATTTTTATCGAATTTTTTTTCGTTCGTTTTATTTAATTTATTTTTATTAATTTTATAATTATGTTTTTTAATAACGATAATAACGAAAAAATATATTCCGTTAATTTTAAAATATTAAATAAGTAAATTATTAAGTAATTATTTATATATAAAATATTATTATTATTTTTTAAAATAACCGGTATACGAAGTAAAAAAAAAAGTTTTAACGAAATAACTTATAATATTTTTATAAATTTATTATATTTATTTTAAATAAATTAAATAAAGTTAATATTTAATAAATATAAATTTAACGATTAATAAAATAATTATTTTTTAAACGATAAATAACTTTATAAATAATTAAAATTATATTATAATAATAACGATAATAATAATATTAATAATAAAATTAAAAATAAAAACGAAAATAATAATAATATTAACGATATTAAAAATCGATTTTTTTTTTTAAATAATAATTTAAAAAATAACATGTTTATACATTATAATAATACGTATAATAAATTTTTTTTTAAAATAAATTTATTAAATTAATTTTAATTTAATTATATATATCGATACTTTTCATTTATATTAAATAACGCGCGTGTTAAAAATATATTAACCGATTTTAAGTTATATTAAATTAATTAATATATTATAAATTTTTTATTAAATATTTAACTTAATATAATATTTTATAAATTAATAATTAATAAATAAATAATAAAATTTTTAATTAAGTATATATTATTATATATTTTTATAATAAAAAATTAAAATTATTTTAAGAATTTATTCGTTAAATTAATAATTATTACGTAACTTTTCGTATTTTTTTTACTATTTATATATTATTTTTTCTTTATTTTTTTAATTTTTTTATATAAATAATTAAAAAAATTTAATAATATTATATAACTTTAATTACTTAATAATATTATTTATTAATTAATAAGTTTAATTTAAAAGTTTTCGCTTTTTTAAATTTTCATTTTATAACTTAAAAACTTAATTATTTTAAATATAATTTAATTAATTTAAATATAACGTAATATATTAAAAAGTTTAAAAATAAATTATTAAATTTTAATTAATTAAAAAGTTTTCGATTATTATTTTTTTTAAAATAAATTAATTAAATTACGTTATTAAATTTAATTAAAATTAACTTTTTTTTAAATTATATATAATATTTATTCGAATTAAGTTTAATTTTAATTAATTTAGTTTTTTTTATTAATTATTAAAATTAAATTAATTAAAATAAGCGATTTAATTAATGAAAAAAGAGTTTTTAAATCGATAAAAAATTTTAATTAATTAAAAAATTAAAAAAAAATATATTAAGTTTATATTTAAAAAAATAATTCGTAAAAAAATAATTATATTTTATTAATTAATAAAACGTATTATTTTATATTAAACACGTTATTCGTTATTTAAATAAAATTATAATAATCGTAATTTTTTATTTAATTATTATATAAGTTATAAAGTTTTTTATTTTATTAAATTTTTATTCGTAAAATTTTTATTTATAAAATTATTATAATTTATTATATTCGTAATTAAACTTTTATTATTATTTTAATTTTTATATAATAAAATTAATTTCGACTTAATTTTTACGTTTATTTTAATAAAATAAAGCTTTTAAAATTAATTAAAAATTTTATTATTATTATTATATTTACGTTTTAAGTTTAACGGTTTAATTCGTTTTTTTAAAAGCTTATTATTTAAATTATATTAATTATAAATATTATTAAATATTACGTCGTAAAATTTAAAATTAAAAAAGTTAATAAAAATATTATTATTATCGTTATTATCGTTAACGTTATTAATATTATTAACGTTATTAACATTATTATTAAATTAAAAACGTTTTATATTTTTTCGGTTCGCATAAGTCCCGGTTTACGATTTATTAAAAAAATTATTATAAAATTTTTATTTATATTATTTTAATTTATTAATATTATTATTATTAAAAAATAAAAGTGTAATAATTTAACGATTTACGTTATTAATATTAAAAAATAACATAATAACGTTATTAAAAAAAGATTATATAAAATAAACGAAAATATATTCGATAAAAACTTCGTGAAAAAAATTATATTTAATATTTTAAAATTAAACGATTATTTAAAAATTACCTTCGTTCGATTTTTCCGAAAAATAAATTATATAAATTAATAATAAATACGATTCGAATATTAATATTTAAAATTATTCGATTTAAAGCGAAAACATTTAAAATTCCGTAATTTAATAATGAAATTAACGATTAATTACTCGTTAATTTTAACGGCGGTTAATTTTTTATAATTTCACCGTTTAATAACGAAAAATTCGTTCGGTAATTTTATTTCCGGTAATTTAATAATAATCGAAAGTTTAATAATAACCGATAATTTAATAATAAAAAGCCGGGATGTTAAATTTTACGACGAAAATAATATTATTTCGATTAAAATCGTAATGTAAATTTATACGAAAAAGTATTAAATTAAAAATATCGTTAAACGGATTATTATATTACGTATTAAAAGAAAAATATTTTTTTATAAAATTAAAATTAAATTAAACCGTTATTATAAAAAAAATAATATAAATAAAATCGAATTTAATTAAAACGTTAATAATACGATAAAACTCGTTATAATAAAAAATAATAAAAAAATTTTTTTCGTTATTTTTATCGTTATTAATATTTTTATCATTATTATTTTCTTCGTATTTAAATTTTATATTACGTTAAAATAACGGTATTTAATCGAAGAATATTTAATATTCGAAAAATAATATAATAAAATATATATTTATATATATATAAAAAACTTATTTCGATTAAAAATAAATAAAAATATTTATTATTCGTATAATTTAAAATATGAAAATAATAATAATTTTCGTATAATATATTATTAAAAAATATATTAATAAAAATTAATTAAGAAAATTTAAATAAAAAAAATTCGTTTATAGTTTTAGTTTTTTTTTTATTTAACGTTTAATAATTTTTAATTATAATATAATAAAAATGGTATGTTATAAAATAATCGACGCCGCCGTTATTAAAAACATGTAAATTAAATAATAATTTAAACTTAAAATAACCCGAATAATAAATATTAATACGTTTTAAAAAAATTTTACGTATTTTATTTTTAAAAAGTTTTACGGTTTTATATTTACGTTTTATTAATATAATTACGTTTTATATATATATATATAATATTAAAATAATCGAAAGATTTAATAATTATTATAAAAGTTTAAGTTTATAATAATAAAATGTATAAAAAATAACGTCATTTTAATAAAATTCGGAAACATATAAATACGAAATCGTATTAATTAAATTTAACGTAATTTAAATATTATTAAATAAATTAAAAAATATTATTTAATTATTTAAACGTTAAACGCATTTTTTTAAATAAATAATTAAAAAAATAATTAATTAATTAATTACGGTACCGCGGTAAATAAGTATAAAAATAATAATTATTTATTAATTAATATTAAAATATTAATATAATATAATTATATATTTTTTTTTATTTACTTAAATAACTTTTTTATTTTAAACTTAATAATAAAATTACATATATAACGTATTAAATAAATATTAATATTTAACTTGAATTTAAGTTTTTTTACGTTAATTTAAATTTTAATTTTTATAAATATTTAAACATTTATTTTTTCGAGGATTTAAATAAATTACCGGTTTATTAAAATTATATTTATTAAAAACATTTATTAAAAATTAATTAACTTTCCGTTTTTAAGTATTAATTTTTATTAAATTTTAAAGTTTAAAATTAATTATAATTTCGTTTTTAATATTATATATTATAATAAATTCATCGTTAAATACCCGGTTTATTATTTTATAATTATTTTATACGATTAATTTTCGATAAATTCGTACTTTTTATATAATTAACTTTATATTAAGTAACGAATCGAATAAATTAAATAAATCGAGTTTTATAAATAAAACGTTATATTACAATCGATAAAAAATTAAATTAATTAACTTTTATTTTATTACCGTTTCGTTACGTTATTATATATTTAATTAATTTACGATTAAATAAAGTTTATTTAAAAATCGGTTAATTTACCGTCCGTTTTACTTTTCGTAATTTTAATATTATTAAAATATAATATTTTTATTTTTTTATTATTTTATTAAGTTATAATTTATATATTAATTAACATTTAAATAAATTTTATTAAAAAAGTAATTAATTTATTATTTATTTTCTTATTTAAGCTTTTAATGGTAAAGTTTTTAATTTAAAAAATTTTCTTCGTAATTTACTTTTAATCGTTCGTTAAAACATTAATATAAATAAAATTAAAAAAGATTAATTCGGCGTGAATAATACGCGTTTTTAAAAGGTATTTAATAATAATACTTTTTTTAAAAATATTAATATATAAATAATATATAATGGCTTTTTAATATAATTATTATTCTTTTTTTATAGTATAATATTTTTATTTATAATTATAAATAATGTTATAATATTATATTTAGTAAATTCCGTTATTATCATTTTCGAATTTAATAATAATTTTAATTAAATATATTTTATAAATTATATTTTTTTTTTATGAAAAATATCCCGTATAGTAAATAAAAAAATAAAGTATACATTTTCCATTAAAAAATCTTAAAAAAGCATATTATTAAAACTTATATCTCGTTTAAAAATAATATTAATTCGATTAATTATTTTACGTATATTAATTTTATTTTAAATGGGGATTTTATAAAATATTTACGTTATTTTTTTAAATAAACCGGCGTAAAAATTAAAAAGCTTACGAAATTATTAATAAAGTATTAATAAATATATACCGTTATTTTTAAAATAATATCCCGTTTTATTCGATTCATTATAAAAATAATTAAATTTATTTTTTACTTATACTTTTTCTTAATTACGTTAAATTTATTTTAAGTATTATTAATTATAATATTATTAAATTTAAAGAAACGTTTATTATTTTTAAATAAATTTTAGTTATATTAATAATTATTATAATTAAAATTATTTAAACGTAAATATTATTATTTTTTATTAATTATAATTTTTTTTCTTTATAAAAAATTAATAAATTTATAACGTTTATTTATATTTATTAATTTAACTTTTATAATATAAATTATAATATTATTATTAATAATAAGATTTTTTTTAAGGATAATTTTTTAATTTAAGTTTATAAACTTTTTTATAATAATTAATAAATAAAATAAAAAATTATAATTATAATATTACTTTTTATTAAATTTAAAATTAATATTAAAAATATATTAATAATTAATTTTAAAAATCTTTAAACATTTATTAAATAATATATAAATAAAATTTTTTTTATATTAATTTTAATAATTTATAATTAACGTAATAAATTAAAAAAATAATTTAAATTAATATAAATAATAATAAATAAAAATATAAAATAAACTTTAATCGTCGATATAAAAACGTGAAAATTTATAAAATAATTAATTATTAAAAACTTTATAATTAAATTAATATATGGTTTAAATAATTTTATTATAATTATTTACTTTTTTATATTATTTTTTTTTAAATTAAATAATAATTTTATTTTACTTTACCGTCGTTTTATTTTTTTCGAAATAAATTTATATAATATTACTTAAAATATAATTTATTATATAATATATAATAAATTATAATATATATACTTATAAAGATTTTTAATTTAATTTTATAATAATTATTTAAGTACTTAAATATTTAAGTATTTATTTAATATAATTTTAACGTTAAAATATTTAAATATATAAGTATATATATATTTAAATAAGTAAAATTTAACTTAATTATATAAATATTTAATTTTATAATATAAATTATATATTATTTTATGTATTAATAATAAAATAATAACCGTTTTATTTATATATTTATTAAAACGTATTTATTATATAATTAATATTATTATATAAATTAAAAATCGAAAAAAATATTTTATATATAAATATTCGTAAGTTATTTTAAAACGGAATTAATATTAAATTTTACTTTAAATTACCCGTTATTCGTTATTAACGAAGATTTTTATTTTTAAAATGTAAAACTTTTTTTTAATTATTTAAAAACGGATTTAATGTTATACCCGATGTAATAATAAAAGATTTTAAAGTTAAAAATATTTTTTATAATTTTATTTACTTTTTTTAAATTATAAAACTTGGTTTTTTTTAATAAATATTTAAAAAATTTACGTTATATTTTAAAAAATAAACGATAAAAATGTTTAACGTAATTTTTATTAAAAATTTAATGTTTTTTTAAAAAATTAATAAGTTATTTCGGGTATTTCGAAATTGTAATTTTACGGCGGAACTTAATAATTTTATTACATTAAAAATTTAATGGTAATTTTAAATAAACGAAATTATTATAAATATTATTAATTATATAAATCGAAAAAAAAACATTTTTTAAAATGTTTAAAAAAGTAGAAAATTTTTAAAAAATTCGTTTAAACTTTTATCGAATATTATTTATATATTTTAATTAATTTTAAAAATTTTAATTTTTTAATTATTTTTTAAATAATATTAAATTAATACGTTTAACGTATTTTTTTAAATTTTTATTTAAATTTTTAATATTTTTAATTTATCGAAATATAAATGTCGAAATAACGTAATAATTATTAAATATGTTTTTAATAATTAACTTAACTCGTTTATTTATATATTTAATATTTTTTACGTTTAAAAAAAGTTTTTTTCGGAAAGGAAAAAAATCTAATAATAAAAAGTATTTATTATTATTTATAATAATTACGAATTTCGAAAATAACGTTTAAAAATATTAAAAAAAAATTAAATTAATTATTTAACCGTGTTTTATAATTTTTTCGGATATAAAATCGTTATTAAAAAAAATGCGAAAATAATGTTTATTATTTTATAAACGAATTATCGTTTTTAATTAAAAATTAAAAAATATAATACATTTATTTATTTATTTATTTACTTACTTATTTATTTAAATACTTAAATATTTAAAATAATATTAATTAAAAATTAAATTATATTTAAATAAATAATATTATTTAATATTATTAATATAAAAGAAAATAAGTGTAAAAAAATATATTATTCGTATTTTATATAATATTCGAGGTTTAATTTATAAAGTAATATTAATTTATATTTTATTTTATAATCTTTATTTATTAATTATTAAATCGTAATTAAAATTAATTTAAATTTTATAATTATATTTAAATAATATTTTCCCGTTTTATTAAATGCGGTATTTATTAAAACGTGTATAAATATTTCACTCGATTAAGTTTACTTATATATTATAAAGTTAAAAAAAAAGGGATTAAATATATTAAATATAATTATAATAAACGTTTTAATATTTCGAAAATTACGATTATTTTTAAAAATAATATTATTTATAATAATAATTAATCGAATTAATAATTATTAATTAATAATTACTTAAATGTTATTTATGTTTATTTTTAAAAATCATCTTTATAATTAAAACTTTTATAAAAATTATAACCGTGTAATTTTAAACGTTTTCGCACCGTATAATACTTTTTTTTAATAATTTAACTTTTAAAATTTAATAAATATTCGTTATATTTTAATAAACTTATAAACGGATAAATTATTATTAAGTTTAAGTTTTAACTTAATTTAATATAATATTTAACGATTATTTATTTTTAATATAAATAAATATATTTAAATTTTTTATATTTTTATATTAAAAGTTTTAATTAAATTTTTAAATTCCATGTAAAAATTTTAATATTAATTTTTATTTTAATATAATACGATAATAAATTAATTTAATTTTATATAAAAAGTAAATCACGTATTAATTTTTAAAATTAAATGTTATTTAAGAATAAATTCTTAAAAATTTCCGCGATGAATATAAATTAAATATTAATCGGTTAACGTTTTAACGAAATTTAAAAGTTTAAAATATTTAAAAAAATAATATAAACATTAATTACTTATAAAACGATTTATATAAATTATTTAAAATAAGTTTAATATACGAATAAATTTTAACACGAATTTAAAATAAATAATTTAATATTTAAATATTATTATAAACTTTATAATAACGATTTAAAAAATAAAAAATTACCCGTTATAAATATATCGTATACATTTTAAAAATAATATAATATATACGATATTACTTTTTTATTTAAAATAATAAAAATTATAAAATTTTCATAAACTTAATATATTTTCATAATATTTATATATTTTATATTATTTTAATTTATTTTCGAATTAAAAATAATATAAAAAAGAAAATTACTAATAAAAATAAACGGTAATATTTAATAAAAACATTAAAAATTTTTTTTAATAAATATTAACGTTATTTAAATACTTTAAGTAATTACGGTAAATAATACTTTTATTCGTTTATTTATAAATAATTTACGTTTTCGTTTTTTAAAAAAATAATTTAAAATGTATATTATTAACGTTATTTAAAAGTTATATAATAACGTTTAAAAATTAACGTATTTTTATTAAAACTACGGAAAAATATTATTTTTAATTTTAATTATATATAAAATATAAATAATTATTTAAAGTTTTATTTTATCGAAATAAAAATTTATAACGTTATTAACGTATATTTTCGTAAATTATTATAATGTAAAATTTATAAAAACATTTTATTTTCGAATATTATTATAATTATATATTTTAATATTATTATAATATTAAAATTTTATCTTTAATTTATTCGGTTTAATTATAATAATAAAACTTTTTTTTTAACTTTAATTTAATATAAATTAATAAATTTTACTTAATTTAAAGTATATAAATTTAATTTAAATAATAACCTTTTAAAAATTTATAAGTAAAATTATAAAATTAATAATTTTCATTATTAAAAATTAAGTAAAAATTAAAAAATTAAGTAAATATAAAAAAAATTATAAAAAAATATAATAAATTATTAAATAATATATATAAAAAATCTTAAAAACTCGTAAACGTTCATTAATATAACTTAAAAATATTTCTTATAAATGTAAAAAATTCATTTTTTTAATAAAAATTAAACTATTAATTTAATTACTTTATATATTATTTATATATTTATTATTATATAAAACGTTAATAAATTTATAAAATAATGAAATAATTATCGCATTAAATATTAACTTAAAAAAAGTTATATAATATTTAATTATATTAATTAATTATAATTAAATTTTAATAATTTTAATATATAAAATTAAAATATAAATATAAAAATAAATCTTAATATTATAATATTCGTAAATTAATTATTTAAATTATTAAACGATTACGATTTTAATAATTTTTTAACTTTAAAAATATAATAATTATATAATGAATGGTTAAAATAAAATTCGTTTTTAAATATTAATAATCCGGCACGTTCGTACCACGTTTAATATATAAAATTAAAGGAATTTTTTTAATAATATATAAAAAAAAAAAAAAAACCCGAATTAACTTTTAATAAAATGTTTTAAAATAATATTAAATAATTTTAAAAAAAGTTACGGTAATACGAAAAAACATTAATTATTACGTAAAAAAAATAAAAAATAAAATAAAATAAAAAAAACTTTTAAAAAACGTAAATTTATTAAAGTATATTTAAAATACGTAAATTTAAATTAATTTATTAATAAATTTTATTATTATTAATTAATATATAAAAATTTATATATATTATTTTTTTTATATTTTTTATTTAATATTTAAATAAAGTTTTAATACTAAAAATAATTACGTAATTATCGAAAATTAATATATTTTAATTAATAATTATTAACTTTTATTTTTAAATTTTAAATTTAATAATAAACTTAAATTAAATTAAATTTTATAATAATTATTAAATTTTATTTAATTAATAAATTTTATTAATTTTTAAGTGTAACTTCGTAATATATTTAAAAAAAAAATTAATTTAAAACTATCGTGGCGTTATAAAAAAAAATTACTTAAAAAACATATTACACGGGTATTAACGTCGAACTTTTATTAATATTTATATAAAAATTATTTAACGAAAAAATATATTATTAATAAAATACGCCTTAATTAATTATTAATAATTATATAAACGAAAATGATTTTTTATTTTATTTAACTTTAAAACTTATTATTTTTATTATTTTTTTAAAGTTTTTTTTTTAAGATTTATTTTTACTTTAATGAATAATTATTTAAGTAATATAATAAAATAAAATTTTAATATTAATAAAGTTATATTTTAAATAATAACGCCGTTTAAATTAAATAAAAAATTTATATTATAAAAAATTATATTAATTAAATAATTTTAAACTAAATAATTAAATAAAAATATTCGTAAACGATAATTTACTTAAAATTATAAAAAGTAAATAATTAATAACCGTAAGTTATTAATCGATATAAATCGTATAAAACCAAGTTACGTGACTTATTTACGGTTACGAAGCTTTAATTTTATAACATTAAGTAAATTAAAAATGTTTTATTAAATATAAAACTTAAATATTTTACGAAAATAATTAAAAATGTTTTATATATTATTAAAATTAAAAATTATAAATTATATTAATTTTATTTATAACACGAATAAATTAATCGTTTAAAATATACATTTTTATAAACGTAAAATTTAAATTACGTTAATATATTTTCTTAAACTTTAAATAATAAAATAACGGTTAAAAATTTAATTAATTTAATATTAATTTATTAATTTACATTAATTATTAAAAAACTTAATTTAATTTAATTTCATTAAAATTATTATAAATTAAATTAATAAATTAATATAATTAATTAATTATAAATATAATTAAAATATCGCCTCGTTATTAATATTTATTAAAAAATTTAATAATAACATTAATAAAATAACGACATAACGAAAATTATAACGAATAATATATATAACGTTAATAAAAATATTTATTTAAAAACGACGAATATTACGATTACGCATTTAATTAAATATTTAAAATTAATTAAAATATACCATTATAATAATTATAATTTTCTTATTATTTTAATATATATAATAATTAATAAAAACGTTTTTATTAATATTAAATATAATTAAAAAAAAAAGTGTATTTATTTTATATATTTTTAAATGTAAACATTAAAATAAATTAAATTTTAAAGTTTTAAATAATAAATATAATCGTATACTTAATAATATTTACATTAAAATAAAACTTTTAAAAAAATTAATCTTTTCGTAAAAATTACTTTATATTAAATATTATATTCGTATCGTAATAATAAAAAGTTAAAATTATTATTATATTTAATTTTATTAATTTTATTAACCTTATAAACTTATATCGTAAAAACGTTTTTTTATTATACATTAAATATTTAATAAAAATAATACTTTAAATTATTAAATATATATTTATTTAAATAATAACTTTTTATTTTTTTTTATTTTTATTTTTTAATATTTACATTTTTATATAATTAAAATAAGTTCGTTTTATTAAAATTTAAATTTTATTAAAACGTAATTTTAAATTTAAATTAATACGGTAATAACGTTATAATCCCGGTTTTTTTTAATTAAATATTTTTATATTAAATAATTTCATTAAACTTTTATTAATTTTTAAAAGTTTAATTTATTTTAATTAATTACGTTATGCGTTTTTTAATAAATTAAGTTATATTTTTTTAAAACTTTATTATAAAAAAATATCCAAAAATATTTTCAATTCGTAAAATATATTTTTAATTTATAATTATTAAAACGTATTAAATAATTCGTAAAAATTAAGTAATTTATTTTTATTATTATAATTTTACGAAAAAAACTTTAAATTTAATATAATTAATTTTATTAAAATTTTTAAATAAAAAATTATATTTAAATATAATAATTACATTATTTAATTTATAAATGGAAAATTATATTCGTATATAATTAAAAAATAATTAATAATCGTTAAATAATAAAATATTTAAACATATAATTAATTAATTTTATTATATTTACATATAATATAACGTTTTAACGAAATTTAAGTTTTAATAAATTAATAAAAATTATTTTTTTATAAATTTTTATAAAATAATTATAATATTTACTTAATATTTATTAAAACGAAACGAATAAAACGAGTAATATTTTATTTATAAATTATATATATTAAATTAACGCGTAATTTTAAAATATTTAACGATATATTTAAAAATAACTTCATTAAATAAATTAAAAAAATGAATTTATATTTATTTTAATGTATATTTATTAATTAATATTTATTAAAAGCTTTTAATATACATTATAATTTATTTTACGAAAAAGTTCGATATATTAAAATTAATTTATTTAATATATTTTTTTAATGTAATTAATATAATTAATTCGAACTTTAAAAATTATTCGTTTATTTTTATATATTTAAACTACTTATTATATATATTTTTTATTTTTATTTTTAACTTATAATTATTTAATTAATAATTTATTATAATAATATTTTATTATTAATATTTATTAAAAAATTAAATAAAAAAAATATTATAAATAAAAAAAACATTATAAATAAAAAGGACATTATAAATAAAAAAGGTATTATAAATAAAAAAAATATTATAAATAAAAAAAATATTATAAATAAAAAAAATATTATAAATAAAAAAAATAAAAACGCATTAAAAATAAGTAAAGTTTCGATTATAAAAATAATTAAAGTTTAAAAATAAACATAATAAATAATATAACTCGTATATTAATAAAAGTAAAATAAATAAAAAACTTTACTTATATATATATTATATTTTTTATAATAAAAATATTTAAAAACTTTTCGCGTAATAATATTATTATTTTTTAATTTTTAAATTTCGCTTCGTAATAAAAAATAAAAATAATCATTAATAATAAAAAAAACAACTTATAAAAACGTAAACTTTTTTAATAATAATAATATTATATAATATTTTTAAATATTTATTATACGAAAATTAATATTAAATATTATTAATATTAAAATACTTAAATATTATTAAATAATTATATATTATATTATTAAAAATATAATTAATTAAAAAAATATATTAATATATAAAAAAATCATATATAAAAATTAACACGATATTATCGAATATTTAAAACTTAATATAACTTTAACACTTAATAAATAAATTATTATTAAATAAAAACGTAAAAACTTTTTCGAAAAAAAAAAAAAAAAATTACGAACTTTACGACTTTAAATATTAAAATATTAAATAATTAAAAATTTACGTTTTATATTTAAAAAATATATATATATTATTTATAAATTATTACTTAAAATTAATAATTTAATTAATTAATTACTTAAATATATACTTAATATAATATTTATAATTTACATTTATTTTAATATTAAAAAATTATTACATTAAATTAAAATTAAATAACTTTATTTTATTAAAAATTAAGCTATAAAATAAAACTAAAAAATTAAAAAATAACGATTTATAAAATTAAACGAACTTTTATATAATTATATTTAATCGAAAAAAATTACGTTAATATATATTTCGAATATAATTATTTATATAAAATAAAATACTTTTTAAACTTATTATCGTTAAAATAATATTTACTTTCGTTAATATTATATTTATATAATATATATATATCGATTAAACTTTATTACGTTTATATAAAAATAAAAATATAAAAAAAAAAACATAATTAATAATTAACTTTAATAAAAATTCGAAATTAAAACGTGGTAATTATTTATAAATTATTATATTAAAATAAAATTATTTATTTAAATATATAACGTTATTTATTATTAATAATAACGTTAATTTAAATAAATATATTTAATATTAAGTTTAATAATTTTATTATTTTTTTTTTAAAACTTTTTAATAATTTTATTTAAACTTTTAAAAAAAAATTTTAAAAATAATAATAAAATTTATAATAATAAAAAACTTCGATTATAAAACGTTTAAAAAATACATAAATTTATATAAAAAATTATATTTTAAAATATATATTTAAATAATTAATTTAAATAAATATATTTAAATAAAAATACGTTTAATATTAATAAAAAATTTATTTAATATTAATAAAAAATTTATTTAATTTTACGTTCCGGGAAACTTGAAAAATAATAACGTTATTACGCGAAAAGTTTTTAAATTTTAATTATTTTTATTATGAAAAATATAATATATATATAAATAAAGTTTTTTATTTATTTTACTTTTAAAATTAATAATTAATAAAATTTTTAAAAATTTAACGAATCGAATTTCGATTTTATAAACTTTTAATTATTAATTTAAAAAAAAATTAAATATTTAATAAATTATTTAAAAAAATTAACTTTAAAAATAAACTTAAAATAAACGTATAAAATAATATATATAAAAATAAAAAATATAAAACTTAATAAATATATAAATATAAAATCGAAATTAAATAAAATTTTTAATATTTATTAAATAAATAAATAAATAATTAAAAAAATATATAATATATTACGCCGTAATTTAATATTTTTATAATAAATTAAAAACTTTAATTTATTTATATTTACGTTTTTAATTAAATTATATTTATATTTAAATTTTTTAATAATTTAATTTTAATTATTACGAAATAAAATTAAAAAATTAAAAAATAACGACGTTATTACGCGAAAAGTTTTTAACATTTTCGTTATAAAAAACACGGTATATATATAAATAAAACTTTTTATTTATTTTATTTTTAAAATTAACGATTAATAAAACTTTTAAAAATTTAATAAATTAAATTTTAATTTTATAAATTTTTAATTATTAATTTAAAAAAAAATTAATAATTAATATTAATAAATTAAGAGCAACACTAAATCTGCAGTATACTTTGGCTATATCTGCAGTGTCAGCCACATTGTGGCGAAGGCGCGCTTTCGAACGGTACCTATTTTGTCATACAAATCCACATACAAATCGAAGTATCTCCAGAAAGCCCGCCACAGTACAAGAACACCAAAAACAGCCATTCTTCAACCTATTTTAACTCCATCAAAAGAGCTCCAAATCTTTCGAAAAGTTGATTATATAAAAGCGCAGTTCAAGAGCAATTGAATGATACAGGTTGCATCGTATTTGAAATGAATTCAATTGAGCTATTGCAGGTTGAACTTTGACAGGATGTATTTTGGTGTAGCGGGGGTCAGAACGCCGGTCGCAAACCAGAAGAGTACTAATTGAGCCAGCTTTAAGAGCCCTTCTCTTCCTCAAACCAGACCCAAACATAATGCAACCAGGTTCATTCGATGCACAATCGTCCAATATGAATATGTTTCAAATTAATAACGCTTTTGACCCAAAGTCGTTGAGAAACAATTGATGAAAGGTGGAGGCTCATGTATCTAGATTGGTGTGGAAAATAAGGTTTTGAGGCTGAAAAGATACTTAGATTTGTATGTGGAATTGTATGGCGAAACGTGTACCTTTTGAGCTCGGACCTTCGGCTAAACGTCGGCTCTCCAAAGTGGCTCAGCACTGCAGATATAGCCAAACTGTACTGCAGATTTAGTGTTGCTCTAAATTAAATGTTATAAAATTTTTCCAAATTTTTTTTTTTTTTACCGCTTATTAATTTATTAATTTTTAATAATAAATTTTTTTAATAATAATATTATTATTTAAAATTTTAAAAATATTTATTAATTATAATAATTACGAAAAAACATATAATAATAATTATAAATTTTAAAATTATTCATCGTAAAATATTAATATAAAGAAACACGTGATTAATTAATTAAAAAAGTTTAATACATTTAATGTTTTAACGGTTTAAGGTATTTCGCGTACCATCGTCACAGCCTTATATCACTTTTCCCCATGCCTCCTTCTACGTATGATCTATCGCCTCCCCCCTACTCCATTCGTCATAAATGAGGCCACATTACACTCCTTACGTGATGGGCCAATTCCCTCCGGCATCACTAGCAGTGATAACAGTGATAATGACTAAGATGACTCATCAATAGAATCGTAAAAAAGCAAGTCGCCATGCGCCTAGAACCCGATTACATCATCATAAGCTCTCCACCTCGAAGGATACCGATAATTTTGCTTATTTCCAGCTTTCCAGCCTTCATTCACGATATCCTACCTGCAATACTAGTCTCTTTATTAAAGAATCTAGCAATCACCTAGTCTCCAACCCGCCTACCCGACCAAGATCCAGACGCGGTCTCCAACACCATTACTTTTCCTTTCCCGGACTCCCCCACCTCATATCCAAAACCAGCAACTCCATCACATTCACATTCACGCACACACAAATCACCGTCACCAAAGTCCCAAAACAAAAGTCGTGGTCGCAATCAACCTGCTATTTCTTTTTCCTGGACATTAATTAAAGAAGGGTATCAATATCGTATGCTCGTATCCATTCTCACACTCCTCGCACTGTCATACATGGATCAGAACTGCGACGGACCTCCACCTCCGCCACCCCCACGTTTAACCCCACTTTCCGTCTTCAAGCTCTCCTCCAACGCGCGCCTAAGCTCCTCGTCCTCGACGGCGGTATCTGCTTGTTTCCCCTTAGCCTTACGGAACTCTTCTTCTGCAAGGCTCTGCTTCTTGACGTATTCCAACACGATATCCTCTTCCGTCCTTAGCGTCGAAGCACGCGCTAGTTGCTCCTTGTGTGCTTTCTCTGACTCTTCAATGGCGCGGCGCATTTCATCGTCGTCGGTGACTCCCTGGGTTTGTTCTACCTGCGAGGCTTCGATTGCCTTTCTTAGTTCCTCTTCTTCGTCTGGGCTTCCGCGTTCTGTTTCAGAAGCTTGGATGGCCTTCTTATAGTCTTCCTCGCTCTGATCCTCTGTGCTACGGTCCGTTTGTGATCTCTCCAGGGCCCGTTTGAAGTCCTCGTCCTCGCTACTATCGACGTCGTGTCTCTGAACTCCACTTCCTTGCTCCTCGGCCATACTCAACTGAACGGCTTGCTCAATTAAGGCTTGATACTCCTCCTCGGTAATATCCATCAGATCTTCCGATATGCGGGGTGGTAGCTCTGGCCCAGGTACAGGTATTGGTTGTTTGATATCATAATTTGGCTGTGTACGTCTAGGATCAATCATAGAAATGTATCCAGAATCCTGTGTGCCCTGAGTACCACGAGAGGCTGTCGAGGCAAGTGACGTTAACGTCGTTGATCTGCTTCTTAATAACCTGACGCTCGATCGAATCGCTTGTTCCACCCGAGAATCTTCGAATGCGTCCCCACGAGAGGTTTCTCGTACCGCGGTTAGGATTGCTTCTTCGAAATTTACGTCGTTTCGTGAACTATTGGCGGTCGGAAGCTCTTCAATAAATGTACCCCCTGTCGCTGCCGCTTCTGCTCGTTTCTTTTTCCATGCTTTCTTCTGTTCCTGTAGTTTCTTCCGTTCCTCGTAGGATAGATTCCGTGTGTTGAGCCATCCCGTTTTCGGAGGCTCGTTGCCGACAATTTGCTCTGTAATAGCCGACCCATGATTCGATGAAGCAGGAGAATCGTCTCGAGCCTTTCCCTTCTCCTTTTGCTTCCACGAGTAAAACCCCTTCATCTTTTCTTTCTGGGAGATCCAGCGAACCTCTATGTCTTCGCGCTCTTCTGGTGATGAGTTGACAAAGTCATCTTGGCTTTGAGCGATTCGAGCCGCAATGATATACTTCTGCGCACTCTGAGCAAACAACGTTCGAATTTCAGCATGTACACCCTGCATGGTATATGCCGGGATAGACCAAATAGCTATTAAGGTTATTAGTATTTCAAATCGCATCACCAAGAATAATCGTGTAACTTACCAGCTGCAGGTTTAAGCATCAGTCCTCCGATACCTTTGCTGAACCCTTTTAAGGCCCCCATAGCACCCTCTTTCTCCGCGCCTCGGAGAGGCTGTGTCACCAGCCCAGTGATTCCATCGAACATACCAAACCCGAATTCCTTACCTGCAATCTTGAGGCCACTGGCAAAATCAGTTACTTTCTCCGCAGGACGAACGGTATCGTCGTTATACAGGGTTGGCGCATTTCTGAAGCCTCTCGCGAGTCCTAGGCAAAAGTTCATAGGTGACTTCATCCCAGTTGCCACGATAGTGTTGATACTCTTGCCGGCACCGATTGCATTCTCGAAGTTTTCATTACTCAGGAGGTTAGGAGATGCCGTCCCTGATTTATGCGAGTCAGTGCGGTTACGGTGTGTTACAGATGGTGTTCCAGAAGGTGCTCTTGAATGTCCTGTGCCGGTCGAGGTGATGGGGGCCAAGGGAGTCGAAATAGTGTTCTCCGACGCCGCAGCTAATGGATTGGAATACATGCTAAGTGAATCCGAGGCTGCTAGTGTTGTAGTAGAGTCCCCTGGCTTTAAGCTAGGCGTGCCGTTATTAGTCTCACTTGATGCTACTGTTGTTGAGTCGTCGCCAACTTTGTCGGAAGACTTTGATTTTGGTACCGCCGCTTTGAAAAGTTCCCTAGGGAAGTCAGCCATAGACATGGCAATGGTACCCATGTCTCCTAGTAGCGCCGACGTGCATGCCGAAATAGGATCTGTTGGATGGTCCTCGGTACTATATTCGTTCGCACGGAATCTAATATAAGCAATTAGCGAGGTTATATAACTACTATCAAGACCAATCAACCGACTTACAGTTTCAGATCCGAATATCGCAAATATCCGTTGTTAACAAGTGTCGCACCTGCCAACGCGCTAAGGAAAACTTGGGTTCGCCGAAGACGCCACACGGCAACTCGGCTAGGAGCTAATGAACAACGGAGCCTGTCAACGTTGAGATGCTTATGGAAGTACTGGGCTCCAACATCTGTGCCCTTCTCCTCGCGTATCTTCTCCCCGAGTTCCCGAGCCCGTGCTAAAGTCTCTGGTTTTGTTGCTACTCGGATAGCTTCGGCTAGTGCTGCACCGGTGAGTTTCTTGTATGGAATGGGTTCGGGTCCTGCCCCGGCTTTCGCAACCATAGCGCCCCAGAATGGCTGGTCTCCGAAGAATGGGACGACGATAGTCGGTTTACCGGCATTGATTCCGGCGGCCGTGGTTCCGGCACCTCCATGATGACAAACGGCGGAGACATGTTGGAATAGCCAGTCGTGGGGAACGTTGCCAAGCATGAAGACGCCATCCGGTATACCAACCGAATCTGCTCCTAACCCACCCCATCCTTTCGAAACAAGAGCTCGAACTCCGGTCTCTGCTACCGCGTCGAATATCGTTCTAGTCAGCCCATTCGGGTCATCCACAACAATGGAACCGAACCCTATGTAAACGGGGGGTGGGCCCGCTGCAAGAAACGCGGCTAATTCGGGATCTGGTGTATAAGACGATGCTAGATTGAGGAAATAAAATCCAGCGATATCGATATGCTGTCCCCAATCATTCGGCTTGGGGATGAGGGCGGGAGACCTGTGAAAAATGAGACATGTTGTTCTCTGATAGATGAGTTTATGAACCTACCAGCAGTACGTATAAGGGACCCGAAGGCGAGTCAATACAGCAGGCGCCCAGAGTATAGAGAGCGGCTCAAGATCGAGGATCTTTGTACGAAATCGGTTGATGACATCTCCAAGGCCTTGCCATGTCATCATCTCAACTAGCGCATAGGAGACATAGTTTGTAGTGACAGCATCCGTATTTGACGACTGGATATTTGCCAATGGTTGGGGAAATGCTCTTGTTGGTGACCAAGGCATACTAACACCAACATTAGCAAGAGACCCCGCTCCATATTATTATGAGACTTACGTGAACATTAGGTGCAGAGGTACTCCTAGCTTCTCAGCCACGTGAATGTGTGCGAAACTCGGGGGGTTTGCGATAATTGCATCTGCGACGAATGGCTTATTCCCCGGATCTTCAGGCAAAGGGGCCGGGCTTTCGTCGCGTTCAGCATCCACTTTACTCCGACGTTCGAATCGTGGGGCCGGGCCGAGGCCATCGCCAGTTTCTATGCAAGATCTCCAGCAGCCAAGAACGATCTCTTCAATTCCCTTTCTTCGTTTAGTTATCTCTCCGCTCTTTAACGCATCCATCCCAGGCATCAACCCCGGATTCTTGACCATGAAAGCCATGAGTTCGGCGGGGTCACCACCGATATTGAAAAATTCCAAGCCATTTTCTTCGACAAATTTCTGGAAGGTGGAATGCGTAGCTACTCGGACACGATGACCATATGTATTCTTCAAAACTTGCCCTAGCGCAACAAATGGCTGCACGTCACCCCTTGAACCCACAATCTGTATAACGACGTTTAATCGAGGCGGTGGGGTCTGACCTGGTTGGCCACCTAAACTGGGGGGGATATAGGCAGGTGGGAGAGTAGATTCAGTGGGTTCGATGCTCTCTCTCAGCTGATTGCGTAAAGCGGGAGCTATGAAGTCGGCTAAATGCCTGCTCGTCTGATTGATATTGATGTTGACTCGGCCATCATCTATTATCAGATGTATCGGTCAGCTGTCGGCCAAACAAACAATCCAGGTATTACTACTTACCCGTAACAGCAGCCCCTGCGTCGAACCCTGTTTGGTGAAGGGAAAACTGATCGTGCATCTCGCTGTAAGCTGGAGGAACATCCTCCTCAGCTCCTAGCTCGGCTTCGACAGGTATAGGCCCGTCGCTAAAGACATCAGGCGTAACAACATCGGGTGGATTGTGGGGAGAGGTACGACGAGGAGCTTGAGCAGCTTCGTCCGCCTTTCCGGCGCTCTTCTCGTCGATAATCGACATAGTTATAAATCTCGAAGTTTAGGACAACATGCGGAACGTAAATTTCAAAGGTTGTTAAGGTAGTTACATGGAGCGGTTAGAGTATATAGGTTTGTGTAGTGAAGAGAATCCTGTAAAGATACTTCTAATGCTGCGCGCTAGTGGCTTGAGACGGGAAGAGGGGAATGACTAAGGAGGGGTATCACATGAAGCAATAAATGAATATTGAGGACCTAGTCAGGTATCACAAGGAAAAACGAAGTAGAAGTCGAAGAAGAAGAAAAAGAATGAGTAATATTCTGCAATTGGGACTTATCGAGGAAAGATTGTCAGGTCCATGATAGAGGAGCTGAGGAGGTAGATGTAGTAGATGTAGGGGCATAATGTAGGTACCTGGCGCGGTGATGTCAGGTACCGCAATGATGCTGTTCTAGGAGGCGAAGCGTTGCGACTTTCGCGACCCGCTTCCGCATCTAGGCACCCGGTTTGTAGCTAATAGCGCTACCGCATTAGAGGTAGCCCACCCGTGGACGTCTCAACGAACTTGGCATTACGCTGCACTTGCCCCCTTCAAGTGACGTGTTGGCCGCTTTATAGTTGTCGTTTATTGGTACGTTTCGTGCCGCATTTGCTTTATTTGGATTCCTAGATCCAGCTAATTATTACCGGCGCCGATGCTATAATGATAAGCGAATTTCGCACTTCCTCAGCCTCAATTCTTCTGAATTCTCCTGAACTAATTGCTTAATTGTACCCATAACACAATCACATGTGAAGGGTATTCTGAGGTTGCGTGCTTGCGCGGCCGTTGACCGTCTGTACCTAGGTACACATGGAAACTCGGAAATGTTAAGGAAATGAGAATTGGTTGTGGGCCTTTAATTGGTTCAGCGCTGAATCCAAGGGAGGGAGGGGTTCTGAGGTCGTACATGCGTTAGCCTCCAGCTTGGGGCTGTACGAGTCAGGCGTGTTTTTTTTCGCATTTATACGAGAGTACGAGTAGTTTCGTAAACCCATCTGGGTGTATATAGGCGTGCTTATACCCAGGTTTCGGAAAGCAAATATCGAGAGACAGGCTTTTGTCTAAGACGCCTGCCGGGTTCAGATGGATGTTCAATGTCAAGTTTGGAATTAACTTTTTAATTCGGTCGAGAAGAGAGAGATAACTGTTGGTAAGATTGGTTCCTTCTCAAAGCCACCAAACGGAGCCTCGGATTATCTAAACATTCCAATGCACTTTCCCGAGTCGTTTCGTTCAATCTACGAAGTAGGCATTTTCAATTTGACATCTCTAGCGGGTCTCGGGAAGCTCCTTGCGACTACGGGGCCGCTCCTTACTTGACATTGAAGGCAGCCGCGATACTAAGGCTATTTATTCCAAATTTGGCAGAACATTGAAACCTAAAGACGCCAAACTCCAGGCAGAAACATAAGGAGAACAAACTAAACTTATAGGAGAATAAAACATAGCGCAGCTTCACATACTCAATACTTCGTATCGGGCGACGAGCAAATCTCCGATTGACACATCACCGAATGGACAAGAAATGTTATGATCTCATACCATATTTTACTAAAACCGTTAGAGCCGTGTGTAACTCATCTTGAAGTTATTAGAAGAGAGAAAATAGCATTTTAGATGTCGTACAGATCCACAGGCGTAAATAAGACCGGATGAAAAGTCTTAACCCCGCCAAAGACCGGCTGAAAGTCGACTACACGTTTAGTCTCGTAGGCTATATGAAGATGGATCATGGTAACTGCAGCATTCATCGGGTAAAATACTCACCGCCGATTTATAGTAAGTTTGAGTTAAAACCTAACGTCGATGAGATGGATGGTATCGCCGATGTCAATGGTGATCGAAAAGGGGGCATAAATAAGGGAGGCGAACATGTAGCTATCCAGAGAAGATTCATCAAGCTTTCAATAGGTATCAACTGAACTCAAAATAACTTGCAAAATAAATCTATCATGTCTCCATTCGGCTTCCACACCCCCTCCGAAGAGGTCGCCAAAGCCTTCGCAGATCGCATCAAAGGGCGCACATTCCTAATCACAGGAACCAGCGCCAAAGGCCTCGGCGGCCAAGCTGCCATAACCCTCTCCCGCGAATCTCCCTCCAACATCATTCTCGTGAGCCGTAGTAAGCCGCGCTGCGAGCCCGTCATCGCCGAGATAGCCGGCATAAACCCCAATGTTAAAGTGACCTTCGTAACCTGCTCGCTCGACGACTTCGACTCCGTGCGGACCGCCGCGGCGCAGATCAACAGCGATGATAACATCCCGAAAATCGACGCCGTGGTCAGCAATGCAGGCGTCATGGCCGTCAAAGACTACACGCTCGACAAGCAAGGCTACGAGATGACCCTCTCGTCGAACCACCTCGGCCACTTCCTGCTAACCAACCTCATCATGCCGAAGATCCTAGCCGCGGCCCCTGGCTCGCGCATCCTTAACGTCTCGAGCAAAGGCCATCGTATCTCCAGCTTCCGCTTCGAAGACTACAACTTCAGCGGGGGCGCCGTGTACGACGGCTGGAGCGCATACGGACAATCGAAAACGGCGAACATTCTGTTCTCCGTGGACCTCGCGCGGCGGCTAGCCGGGCGCGGTGTGCGGGCTTACTCCCTGCATCCGGGCGGTATTTGGGGCACAGGTCTAACGACGCACTTGGACGAGAGCTCGTGGCCTGAAATCGAGGTCGTCACGTTGAGGAACACCGGCCAGGTATTCGGCGGCGTGGATGATCCTAAGACGTTGACTGAAGGAACATCGTCTCTGCTGGCTGCGGCGCTGGATCCGGAGTTCGACGATAAGTCCGGGTCGTTTATCCAGGACTGCCAGATTGGTAGCCCGCTTGAGCACGCGACGAATCCAGAGAGTGCGCGTAAGCTGTGGGAGGTCAGCGAGAAGTTGGTTGGACAGAAGTTCGACCTATAAGAGTCCTCGTATGATGGAATGCTAAAAATAAAGTACACTTCTGAGAAGTGAGACAGCTTATTGTTAGTAAATAAAAATCTTTAAATCTTTTATGCTGTGCCGTATAACAACACTAAGATGATAGGTCTAAAAAAAGCCAATTGGCGTAAGTCCACCTAATCCCGTATTTTCTCGCCATATAGATGAATATTCGCGATGTACAGCAAAAGTCATGCCTCCCATATATGCCTAAACCTGTGACATTTAGATGGGAAAATATCATAAGGAGATAAACACATTTCACATTTTCAGCTCATAATATTGAGATCCTATTCACCAGAAGCCCGTACTTGTACTCATTTCTGAAAATCTCAAAATTGCATAGATCGCTCGTCTAATGTCATTTCGGTAGAGGCAAAGGAAATTTTTTGCGTGAGCCTGCCAGGTTTTGATATAGTACAAAGGCCAGCTCGCCAGAAACTGTGTCGTGGTTCTGGACTGGTAGGTAAAGTTGGGTTAACATCGTTGCTGATGTTCGGATTCCTCCGTTTCCATCGATCGTCTACTCCATTCCCAGTCGAAAGTCGCAGCTTTTCGGCGCCGCGCCATGTTCGGTGATCATAGAGCAGTTATATTAATATATTCAACCATCATCAAACATCACCAGTTTAGCTCGAGAATCGTCGAGTGATCTTCGCGATAACTAAGTAGTTTGTTAATATCATGCTGATTGTGAAAAGGAGTATCTTCCATACCGTGTAATGCGACAACGCTGAAGATGAAGACGAGCGAGAGAACCAGAACAACAACAGGATCGACCTTTAGGCCAGGGGATTCGTCGGTGTAGAGTCCTGAAATAGATTAGCATTGTATTATAACCGAATACGTATATCCCATTTCACATACTAAGCATTGTGCTGCTGCTACCACCCGCACCTGCAGCTCTGGTGCTGCTCGGTCGCGCATTTGCGATCTTCTCCTTCTGGTCGGCAGCGGCTCTTCGTCGGATGGCAGTTCGTGCGCCTCCTGGGGGTGCAGGGGATGAAGGTCGGCCGGTGCTGGCGCCAGTGGCAGCCGGCGAGTTGGCGGGGGAATCAGCTCGAGGGGAAGACTATAATCATCGTAGATGTCAGCGCAAATCCCAACGAAAGGCGAATGGGCTTTCAATAGCAATTCCATGTAGCGCAACAGTAGCCGAACAAGACTTATCATCTAGCCCCCTTTTAAGAGTTAGATTGCATCCAGATTTAATGACATACCATTGCGAAAATTAGGCGATAAACGAAGTATAGATGGAATAAGAACAACGAAACCTCCCACTCTGTTGTTGATCAAGATATGAAAGGTGAAAGTAGACGGAAGAATGGAAAGTCGCGTGTGAAGTATGGCGTGGTCAATAATCAAGAGCTGTCTCCAAATAAAATCCGGGGTTCAATTGAGGCCACGATTTTGGAAAGCTTGGACGTTTTCTGTGAGCAGGGATAGGATTTTACTTTCTCCGATATTCCGATCATTTTCATGTATCTAAGTACCTGTCAATGCAGGTGGATCCGAACTGGACCGAATTCAAGCCACAATTGCTTATCAGATTCTTGTCAGCCACTATCAGAAGCTTGAAGCCTCAAAATATGTGAGTGATCGATCATCAATCAAATCGGACAGGTCCGAAAAACACCCCACCCCCACCTTCATTCTCATCAGTCCCTCTTTCCTATTTCTCATCACATCACAGAAAGCAGCAGAATCGAAACCTTGAAGGTCTTGCATGTGGGGATGACATGACGCATCCTGCAATTGACGCGTCGCATCTCTTAACCTAGGACATACAAGGCTAGCCAATGAATTGAGCCATTTTCTATATCCTTCCACGGTTTGAGTCTGAGTTCAAGGTAAACTTCAATATTCCTTAAAAAAATAATAAGTCACATTCAATGAATCAGGAGATTCAAGAAGTCAATTTACATTTTTATGTTGGTCTTCCTCGGCCATTCAGGATTATCTAAGATTTTATGGTCTATCCCCTTATAAAGACCAACACCTTTGCTTATTTTCTCAGAAAGAAGCTTCTTAATCGCTTCGATCTCACCTATTCTACGCATCCCTCGGGAGCTACTCCTTCTGTATTATAGTCTCACTACCACCACTACCGCTAAGATGGATCACTTTGATTGGTCGACGCCTTTCCCGGAAGGTGTCATATCCTTCCTCGATACCGATTTATACAAATTGACGATGCAATGTGCCGTCTTCAAACACTATCCCGACGTACCTGTTTCGTATGCTTTCACCAACCGTACGCCCGAGAAAAAGCTATCGCGCAAAGCTTTCTCGTGGCTTTGCGAACAAATTAGCAGTAGGTGGTTCTGTCATGTATTTAGTTGTGCGCACTTGATTATTGATCATATTTATAGAGCTTGGCAATATCTCATTATCGGACGATGAGCTTCGATTCTTGCAATCGCATTGCAAGTATTTATCAACACCTTATCTAAACTTTTTGAAAGAGTTCAGACTCAAGCCCCGAGAGCAACTGATCCCGACTTTCTATCCTATAGGGGCAGACACCGGGGCCGAAGATGAATTGGGCGACATCCACATCGAGGTTCGCGGCAAGTGGGTAGATACTATCCTCTATGAGATCCCGCTTCTCGCCCTGACTTCCGAGGCTTACTTCAAATTCATGGACAAGGACTGGAACTACGATGGGCAAGAGGATAAGGCGTACGGAAAAGGAATGCGACTTCTTGAGGCAGGATGCATACTCTCCGAATTTGGAACCCGTAGACGAAGAGATTATCATACCCAGGCGTTAGTATTCAGGGGCTTAGTGAAGGCCAGCAAGGACGCGGAAAAGCGCGGACTTCCTGGTAAACTCTCAGGCACTAGCAACGTCCATCTAGCTATGCGATTCAACCTTCCACCTGTCGGAACCGTCGCTCATGAGTGGTTCATGGGTGTCGCAGCCATCACGAACGATTACTTAGGCGCGACTGAAGAGGCGCTACGTCGATGGATTGGTTGTTTTGGCGAAGGCGTATTAGGAATCGCATTAACAGACACGTTCGGTACACCGGAGTTTTTGAGATCGTTTAGTAAACCTGTCAGATACCTCCCTGATACACCGAACCTACCCCTCTCGGATGACGGCAGTCAACCAACAACGTCATCACAATCCTATGCGGACGTATTCAGTGGCGTGCGCCAAGATTCGGGCGACCCGGCCACCTTTGTTAAATTGATGCGCGAGTTCTATGATAAGAATGGGATTAAGGAGAAGAAGACCATTGTGTTTTCTGACTCGCTAGATATCGAGAAGTGTATCGAGTATAAGCGTATATCTGAGGAACAGGGCTTCCAACCGACCTTTGGTGTTGGCACCTACCTAACTAACGACTTCACCCAAATCACGACCGGGAAGAAATCGGTACCGCTAAATATCGTCATCAAACTGAGTTCCGCGGCAGGAAATCCCGCTATCAAAATAAGTGATAACATTGGAAAGAACACTGGCGATTCTGCCACGGTGGCAGAAGTGAAGAAGCTGCTGGGCTATATAGAGAAGGACTGGGCAGGCGGAGACGAAACTTCGAGATGGGGAAAGGCCGACGATGTTCAACCCTAAGCAGGTCACATGCTGGTAATGTGCGATGAACACTTTTGGACGAGTCATGAATTAGACTTCTAGATACTAGAATACTATCTAGACAATTTGGAGGATTTGCCACCCCCATGGGAATACCTGAGTCGCGTTCGCGTTCTAGTTGGCCACGAGATTTGGTGGATCCCCTAAAATACCTACCCTGATATTTACAATATTTACAATGTAGGTAGACCAGTCATTGGTCATGATTCAATCGACAGAGGATTCTTCCTATCACTCCGGAAGAGTGTAGGCGGCTTGCGCACATTTTCACCTTTTTCGTCGACGACCTGAATATTAATAAAACAACTACCTACCTGACGACTCCAACGTAACCCGTCAGATAATTCAAGTTGAATAACCATTCGCCGACGTTGGCAATTGTGAACTTTCCTTTTCTTCTCTCTTTTTCGGATTACCTTCTAGTCATAATGGTTCGGTTCGCATTCGTCCTCTCAGTGGTGTCCAGCCTGACATCTATCGTGCACGGCGCGTTTAGTTCGTCGTCAAAGAAAAATGTCGTGGTTTACTATGTGAGAACTAACTTTTCTCCTTTACCTTTCACATCCATTCACATTATTACATACGCTAACCTTCTTCCTTAAACAGGGTCAAGGTCCTAGTCAAGCCGGGCTAGCCACTTACTGCGCAGACTCCAGCATCGATATCATCGTACTCTCCTTCGTATACCTCTTCCCAGCTCAAGCCAACGGCTATCCGGGCGTCAATTTCGGTAACCAGTGCGGTGGCACCGTGTACGCGGGCCCTGGCTATAATGGTACCAACAATACAGTCAACAACCACCTATACCAGTGCCCTGCGATCCAGAAAGATCTATACACATGCCGGAAATCCTATCCATCTAAGAAGATCCTGCTCTCCCTCGGCGGCGCGACGACCCAATATCAGCTCACAGGCGCCACCGACGGTACTGCCTTTGCGAACCTTTTGTGGGGCTTATTCGGTCCGCGCACCACGGCCTGGGTCAACGCCGGCAAGCCACGCCCCTTCGACTACAACGGCGTCGGATTCGCCATCGACGGATTCGACCTAGACATCGAGCACCAGCCCACAGACAATTGGGCCGGATACACAGCTCTCGCAACACAATTGCGAACGAACTATGCAAGTGTCTCCGGAACATACTACCTGACCGCATCGCCGCAATGCATAGTACCAGACGCAAACCTGCAAGGCGTACTTCTGAAAGGCACCTTCGACATGCTCTTCATCCAGTACTACAACACGCCGCAATGCAGCGCAGCAGCCTGGGTCAGCGCGAACCCAAACTACAAATCCGGCGGATCGTTCAATACTAGTGGTTTCACCTTCGACCAATGGGTAACATGGCTCTCAAGCACGCCGAGCAAGAACGCGCGCCTCTTCATCGGACTCCCTGGCTCCAGCGGCGCCGCGAGCGCCGCGTCCCTCGTCACGCCGGCGCAGGCGCAGAATCTGATAAGCGCGTATTACTGCCGCAGCAACTTCGGCGGGATGAGCATCTGGGAAGCGACTTACGCTGCGGCCAATGTGGCTAACGGCCTTAACTTCTACCAGAACATGAAGAAGGATTTGAATACTTCGTCGACTGATACGAAGCTCTCTTGCGTGGTGAGTGTTCTTTCCCTCCATCCTCGTTCTAATTGAACTTTCCTTCTTTCTCCCTTCCCCACCCCCTATTGCCCCTTTTTACTTCATTGGCTTTTATCTACATTTTGGTTACGTAAGAGATGCCTAAGCAGTCTTGGCGGGAAATAACACGCTGACGTAAGCCCGAATTTATTTTTAGTAGGCCTCCGTGTCGAGCGGCTCCACTTCGGCTCCGAGTTCAACTTCATCCTCTTCATCCTCTTCAACGACCTCAAAGACGTCGACGTCTTCAACGTCTTCCTCCTCCTCCACATCTTCTACGTCTCCGACATCCTCCACGTCCTCGTTATCTTCCTCCTCGTCTACGTCTTCCACGTCTTCTACGTCCACATCCAGTACTTCGAGCTCAAGCTCGAGCTCGTCCCTACCCACATCATCTAACGGAGTCTGCGGAGCCGGACAGGGATTCACATGCGCGGCTGGTATGTGCTGCTCTCAATACGGGTATTGTGGAACGGGCGCCGCCTATTGCGGCACGGGATGTCAGCAGGGCTATGGAACGTGTAGCTAAGGAAATAGGCAATAGGCGGTTGTTATTCTACTAAAAGGGGAGATAGAAAAAAATATTCATATTAATTCGTCGATACTTGATGCGGGAACTAGATTTTCATGTTGTTTTTAATGGATGATTGTGATTAATGTGACCTAGTTAGCGTTTTTAAGAATAAGATATTGGGTATAGTGTTACGGACTGACCGTAATGTCTGTAATAGATCGCAAGTCGTCCGACTTGTGATTATCGTCTTTGGATGGTTTGGCTCAATCGGCAAGTATAAAACCATCGAACCTGAGGCTTAGTCCGATAGCACGACACATAGCCCTTGTCACGAGGCGGACCCAAAAGACTAGGAAACAACGGCGTTGTTTCGCGAGGAGCTCCTAACTACTCTCGCTATGGAAAACGCGGTATACATACAGGTGAAGCTCCTTGTATGTCCTGCTCCTAGGACTAGCGGCCGGCAGGACCCTCATGAGGACTCTATGGGCCGAATCCAGATCCCGTAGACCTCTAGCTACCAACGTGGAGGAAGACCGATGTCTGACAGTCCCTTTTCACATATGAAAACTAGCGAGCATATATACTCTTGTGTGCTAAGAAATCGTTACTAGGTAGATTCACCCTTCTATGGGTATACGGCGTCGGAAATTATATCCATTCATTAAAAAGTCCTGTTCAGCTAATAATATTTCTATTTAAAGATGCCTACTTAATTGCATGTGATTGATTAGGATTGGGGATACGTAAATATACATCGATATTTTATGCGTGTAAAACGTTACCAATATGTTGCTTGTTGATGGTAGACCTGATGATAGTAGCTACGTACGTAGTACTCATGTTAAATTATATGAGAGTGAGAGCTTTTGGGAGCAAGGTGAAAAAAAAGATGGTCTCATCCTGTATTATTTACTAAGATCAAGGGGGTTCATGCGCCTAATTAGCCAAGCCACGCAACCCAAGTCTTCATCGCCTTCTGCACCGAATACGGTTTGTTCAGTGCATCTAACTCAACTATGGGAAGGATCATTCGATGGTTGAATATAAGAGAATCTACCGCATTGACCACCCGAGTTTGAGTCGGGGTATCAGGAGAAAATCTTCCTGCTGAGAAATGGCACCAGTCGGGATCGAACTGGTGCCTAGATTCGAGTTTCGAGGCGCTCACCATTGAGCCAACTGACCCCTAAAGTGCCATTTCTCAGCTGTTAGACAACTAGGCAGATGTTAATACTTATATACCTATCTTTCGTTCGGCATAATTCAATCTCCATTTCCGTTTAATCATACCCGTAATAGTGTATGAATGTAGACAAAGTTATTTTTGTGTATCATACGCGACCATATTGATCCTTTACTCCTACTCCTAAATATCCAAATATGATATCTCTTTATCCTTCGATTTCCCTTTGAATTACGCGAGAAGCCATACATTCATTATTATCTATGCTTACCTTGTAGGTACCTAACAACCATGCACCTCTACCTAAGGCTTCCCACCGTCCATCGCAGGCCGAACCTCGATCATACCACATGAATAACCAATAGGTAGTACTATAATAGGCCAGACCTTGAGAACTGTTCTTCTGAGTTGCATTCACTAACATGCTGTTTTAGCTAGGATTTTTCATCTCTACTAGATTCTGTTACGTGGAGAGTATTATGTTATCACAAGCATGGATTGGAACCTATTCGCATTATAAATTGTTAAGAGAACCGTCTTATTAATGAGTCGTCCTGTGGAATGTGAGGTGACTATCTTACACTACTGTTTTCTTAATGAGGACGCAAAGGGAGCTCTGCAGAAACCTTTGTGGAGACGATAGCTTGGGCATCGTTCTGCGCATCTGACATCTTGATATCCTTGTGCTCTGCAGAAATCCCAGCCTGGCTACTGTCCTGAGCATCTGACATCTCGATATCCTTGTGCTCTGTTTCCTCCTGCTCATCATCCTTTTCGTAGTCCTCTTCGTCGTCCTCGTCGTCGTCCTCGTCGTAGTAGCCCTCTTCGTCGTAGTAGTCCCCTTCATCATAGTAGCCCTCTTCATCATCCTCATCGTCGTAACCATCGTCATAATCACCCTCATAATCGTCCTGATAATCATCCTCATCGTCAGGATCGTTATAACCCTCGGAAACCTCCATTTCTACATCCTGACCATCAGTATTAGCAACTCCAGCTTCAGTCTCTTGGCCTTCATTGTCCTTAAGCTCGCTTCGTTGCTGTCGAATTCTTCGCATCTCCTCAAGTCGCTCCTCGAATCTTTCTTGCGTTGCTTCGGCAGTGCCTTCATTATCGGAGTCTACTAGCCACTGAGGATAGTATAGTTGCCTTTCCTCCGAAAATGGACCGTAAGTCTCATGGAGGGAATGTGTCCACTCTTGCATCGCTTGGAGTAGGGGGCTGTCAGCCCAAGTCCGGTATCTTTCGGGGATCTCTTCGACAGGCATTCTGCTCTCCCCGTAGAACTGTACCTTGGACCTGAAGGCGTTTCGGGCGGAAAGAATTCTATTGGAAAAGTCTAGCAGGTCAGAGCCGCTTAGCTCACGAGCCCAGACGAGATGTGATCCGACCTCGCCCCAAAACTCATGCGGCTGTACCTTTTGACATCTTCCAACCAACTGGCGCGCAACAGAAAAGAGATTTGTTAGACACTCTGCTACGAACTTCTCATCCATCTTCTTTCCACTGCCTTTCATTCCTTTGGTAACACGGCGAGCTTGGTTGTTGGTCACGAAGGGCCTAGAACGAGTCGACACCCATTTGAAGCCCTCATCCGGAAGGAACTGGATGAGAAGGGGCGTTGAATGTTTGACCCTCGATCTAGAAATAAGCTCGTAAGTTACCAATCCAATCCATAAATGATTAATAATTAACACAATGGGATGGGGGTCGACAAACCTCGGCATGACTGGAGATTATCAAGAGGTTAAGATAATCTAAAGTCCAGTTCAAAGTGGCGGCTAGTACAAGTTTCCCATGAACTATAATCGGTCTTTTGTTAGTCTATTTGATAGTAAAATTTGTTTTGATGTGATAATAGTATTTTAGGTGAGGGAGGATTAGAGACTGATCAGGAAAATAGTAGTGTAACGCGTACTTGAAATACAGAGGACTGAATATGTACGAGTGGGGCGGGTTAGGAAGTCTAGTCGCGTTTACGACATATAATTTTGAAATGCTTTGAAAATAAACATGGAATATAGATATAGGAAAGAATAATATACCTAATTTGATTCCTATTGAGGAATAGTAGTCAGGAGACGGAATAAGATTCGAAAATGAAAAGATTTATGGTCGAGTTGAAAGGTTGAGGTGGCGGGGAGGATGGAGATAAAAGAAAAGATGTTGGTGTCAACTTGTGTAGATGAACAAGTTAGTAGATGTCCATTTATGAAGAAGGTTTGTAATTATTTTTATCAGTGGGAAGAAGGGGAGGAGGGGAGGAGGGGAGGAGGGGAGCAAGGCGGAGATCAAATTAGGGGGACAGTATCGAGATCGAGTGGCAGAATCACCTAGGCAGCCACCAAGATTTTCATATCCTAGGGAGCTGGATATCATCTCAACTAGCAGCTTTTAGTACTTACCTTAGTACATAGGTACCTTGTGCATACCTACTAGGTACTAGGTACTTGGGTTATATTTTATCTACCTATATACTCCTTTTGGCGGGTATCTAGTACTGAAATTATTCATTGACTTGTGTGCCTTGATATTTTCTTTTCCCCTTTAAAATAACAGCCTAGATTGGGTACATATTTAGTACCTGAGCACTACGTCCCGTATTCAAAGGGTATCCATATATGTACTATGTATAAACTACTACCTATACCTGAAAACTTAACATTCTAATCAACAAATATAATACTTGCTGAAAGATACGGTATATGAGGCTTGAATATCTTGTATTACTTGTCACTTCAACTGAATGAGTGATGGGGGTCGTCCTATCTATATACACATTCCTGCCAAGGAGCCATGTACTGTACCTAGAAAGGCAGTGCCCTTGACCTCCACATTCAACAATACTCATAATCTGCATATATTTTAACGCATTTGATGATTAGTTTTGTTATATTGAATATTATAAGGACTACGTGTACACCTCGCCTAAGATTCTGAAGCACTTCTAAAGAAGTCTACTCGGGATTTTCTCCCAGAACCACTCCTAATTAATTAGAGTAATGTGAAGGAAAAAGATGCAATAAATTCCTATATCTTGCTCTACTCTGTCACGAGGATCTCTCAACTACTCTCACTCAGGAGATCACGGTATACATTCAGACGAGGCTCTTTGTCTGTTTTGTTCCCAGGGCTAGCGACGTACAGTACCTCGTGGACTCAATGGACCTTACTTCAAGTATCCTACACTAGGTATTAATACACATACATCATTAAACTTAACCAATTTACTATAGGTTCACATGATTTCTAGACACGCAATCGTATGGGGCAATAAGCTATAGTAGCAAGTTCCTTTGTCAAGGCATAATAATAGCCGGATCTAATTTCCATGACGACCACATAGCCCATCACGAAGGATCTCTGCTACAAGACATCCGCAAAAATCATTCCGTTGCCTCCATAGTCAAGTATACATAGGCGTTCTGTTTAGAAACCGTAGAGTGTGACCTGCACGAAAGGGCAAAGTAACTTTTCCTCCCCAGTCCCTTACTTCAGAATATCGCCATCATTCTCCTCCCTTATCCTTGAATGCTGGTACGGCCAGCCATCTTCGCCTCCATATAGGCGCCGATAGGAGCCCATCCGACGCTGGGCTCGGTCAATCCGTCAGGACAGTAGACTTTTCTTGTTCGGGAGCGCACTCCGTAGCTGTGGATGACAGTTGCGATCCAGTCGTCGACAGCCGCGTTTGCGATGCTGTGGTCGCGGTTGCGGTATCTGGGTGGGATATCGCCGGTCTCGTTGGACTCTTGGTGGAATACCCGGACGCGGTGACGGAAGGTAACTCGAGCCGCCATAGTTCGGAGGGCGAAGTCGAAGAGGTCCTGGCCTTGAAGACCGTAGGACCAGGTTCGACGCGAGGCGACCTTGTGCCAGAACTTGTCTGGCTCCATGTCTCCGCACTGACCGGCCATCGCACGCGCGGTGATGAAGATGTCTGCGATGTACTGGGTGACGTCAGACTGGGTGAGAGGCTTTCCTACCCGAGTCATAGCTCCGCAGATGGCGACACATTGCTCGAACGTGGTGAAGGGGGTTTTGTGCATGGTGATCCATTGGAAGCCAGCGTCAGGAAGGTACTGGCTTAGAAACTGGGGAGGAGGCAATGCCGTCATCTAGGGTTGACCAGGTAGTTAGTGAATCATGACTCTAAGTATGTTGAAAGGTTCGGTATTGTCTAAGGGAAGATAAACATACCTTTGCTTTTCCGACGAGCGTTAACGACTAGAAAAGGTTTGGTAGAAGAATGATCCAGCGAGCGACCAAATCAGGACGTAAGAGGACGGCGAATCTGGAAGATTTTGATTTGAATGGTTGTAGATTCAGTGTCGCAATATCCTAGACTTACTGGTAGATGTGGTGGTCTAGCAGCTATATTTATCTTTGTGTTCTAAGTCTGAGGAGGGTGGTCAAGGTATTTGGTCTTGATGTGAGAGAAGAAGAATTCAGTAGGAGAAATGGAGGCAGATTAATGTAGAGATTCACTAGACCGTGCAGGGACAGTGATTATTTACAATGCAATCCATTTTAGTGTTCAAGGTCTTGCAAGTGCAAATAGATATATTTTGTCCGATTTGGTGGTCAAAGTTGTGGACAGTGCAGAACTGTCTCGCAAAAGAAGAAAGAACAAAGAAGTTTAGGTAATAATATTCTATGGAAAAACAACTAATCCAATCAACAGATGTCTCCTTTTATTCCATTGGTTAGTTTGGCAGATATTGTCGATGCGGTTCCCTGTTTAAGGTTGACAGTTTCGATGGCGGGTGACGAGATTCCCCAGGTTTAAGGCCACCATAAATCTCGGTTTGGCCACATGGCACAGTATTGTTTTTAGTACTAGGTGGATATGGGATCAAAGTAAATATTTAACTGATATGGATATATACCTGGTACGTACCTAATAGGTAAGTGTCCGTAGGTATATGCTTCCTTTTTAGGTACTTACCTGGTATTTATCCTTAATTATCTCCCTAATCTCCAGCACTAGATATGGTATATTGCGCGTATAATACTAGCGAGAAAAGGATCGCAGTCGTTAACAACCTTATAGATGAGAATATGACAATATCGTCATATTTATTACAATATTATTTACCTAGAATTAGTATCTAATATGTAGAGGAATGGCTAAGATGAATATAGGAATAAATTATTATATCAAAGTATCCTCTAGGTAAGCTAATCAGCCTTGACGATGTCCATGATTAACAAGGATCAAATAGACAGGTACGTTATATACTTAGGTATATAGGTACTCTGCGAGCGTAACTAACACGAGTATATCACCAAGGTACCTATCTACACGTTTCGTCAAATATAGTGGTGAGGTTAGAGATTTGTGTTGATATTGAGTGGCAACTGCGGAGTATTATCGTACGGAATTATACTTGGAAGTCATGGCAACTATCCATCCGACTTTAACAACAGTTCTTTCCATTCTGTACCCGAAAAATAACAACCTGTGACTTTCCCAGATACATGATACTATCCCGGTCCTGGAATACCTTCTTATCTACCTACTCATATCCTTCTTGCCTCTTCCTTTTATTTTCAATCCTAACCCATCCATCTCCATATCTCCCTATCCAGTACGCAGAGCCCACCTTCAACACCACTTCCTCTACCGTCACTACCCATAACACCAATCTTCGAGGAACTCCTACTTACAAATCTCTTCCATCCTAACCTCATCACGCGAGTAACAAAAATCCCAACGCCAGCTTTTTAAAAAGGTAAATATAATATTTCCTCTTCACTCCTTGATTATATTATCACGACACACGCAACAGAAGTATCAAACATTAGATCTTCTTCACCTCTTCCATCCACAAAGCATCCTATCCATAATTTTCGAAGTCGTATATCGGCTTGATCTATCCATTCTCGGTGATTACTTCTTTCATCACTGTAAATAAAACACCAAACGCGACCTTCTTACCCTAAACATCCCCCCAAACCACAGCAAGTGTTTTCTAGGAATCTCTTCCACCTTTCACCTCACAGAAACCTCGATACTTTCATCAAGCAACCTCATATTTCCTAAAATTTAATCCTACACCCTACTCAACCACCAACATCACAATAAATCCCCCATACAACTAGGCTCAAGTCCTGCTAACATTATCCTCGTGAAAAGAACTTAGTTGTCAGCAACCTCTTTACAAACGTTCGAACAAGCAAGATGTCTACCAAAGCAACTCCTACTGCCCCAAAGCCCAGCGAGGGCGGCCAGTCGACCAAGGCGTGGACCTCCGACGACAGCCTCAAGGTAATGCTGCTTATTATGCAGCACGAGAACCCGAACCTGGGTGTAAGTGGCTGGAAGGCAATCGGTGACAAGGCCCAGGTTTTGTTTGGGGGAAAGTACACAATGGTGGCGGTAAAGTAAGTTTTCCCTTGGACCGAATCCAATTATTCTTTAACATTATCCCCTTTATTACTATGACCTTTGGGGAAAATACATTTTCGCCCCTAATTACACGATTTTACCTATGCGAAACAGAGCTGTTCTAACAACGTCGTCGTTTACAGGCAACAGTTTCAGCGACTTCGTCGCAACTTCATGGAAGAGATCCCCGAGGGATGGAAGGAGAAGGCGGAAACCGGTGCCGATAAGGCTGGTGGCGATGCCGGAGAGGAAGGAGGCGAGGTTTCCGGAAAGGGAAAGAAACGTGCTGCTCCTGCCACCGACGATCCGACTGCCAACGCCTTGAAGGCCAAGAAGGCACGAGTTGCTAAGAAGGTCACTAAGGGACCTGCAAAGAATGCTAAGAATGATATCGCCGATGATTCGGAGGGTGAGCAGCGACAGATTGCCAAGAACATGGCTCCGCGCCGCGGTGCCAAGAAGTCCCAGCCTGTTGGCCGCGTCACCCACGACAACATGGCTGCTACTGAGACTCAGTCTGGTGACGATGTTGGCGTGGTCGATTCTCACGATAACGCTCACGCTTCCACCAGTGTGCAGCCTGTCGCTGCTGATCCTGTTGCCGATGATCCTGTCGCCATGGGTGGCTTTGTCGGCGATAACGATACCATCTACGCAGTCGGCAATGCTCAAGTCACTACCCCCTCCCCCTAAATTGCTCGTTGGCAACAATCCGGCTTGACTACATGGGAACAGAAGTCTGAATGAACTGCAATACCTAGCTGGGTTAACGCAAAGGTAAGTCCTATTTTACAGGAATAATACTTCATGGTATGCTCAGGCTGCTAACCTATGATACCTAGCACGCACAAAACCCCTGGCCTAATCGCCGACAGTTGGTACAGCTTCTGCACGACATTGTTCATTTGCTTGGAAAGGATGGAGCTTCTTTGTGGCTACACAGACGGCACAGAAGAACGGTTTTCACAGAACAACAACGACACAGGAATCTTTTGCTTTCTCTTGCATTCTCTCCGTAATTCCTCACCCCTTCTAGCTAGTTCTCGATTGTTCTTCAGATAATTGCTGCTGGTGATACTATCACCCAAGACACCAGGCCAGGCATTCGCCGCCCTATTTCCGCGTATTATTTTTACCCCGACAATGTGACTTGACGTGACATAAGGCGACTTTCCCTGAACTGGCTGTTCGCAAGGCGGCCTCACCAATCACCGCCTCGCTTCGGCTGTCTTCGTTTCCCTCCTTCCCTAACGGGCCTCTAGCTTCGCCACAATCCGCACTCGCGATAAAATTCCATTTTAGTCATGCCTCTTTCGTTGTGTGTGGAGGGGCGTGTCCTATCGAATCTCTGTGCTCCCCCATCACAGACGCCATCCCGTGGTTTGCTTTTCCCAACTACCTAACTAACTAACCTTCGCCTGAGCTGTCTGCGATCCGGCGTTTAGGTATGTATTATCTCTTTCCCCCCTCCTCCCCTAGCCCCGGCCAGAGTAAGCAGCGCCGGCGAAGGGAGACACAGGTTCTATCGGACAGGCACATGTGAAAGTGTCGCCACAAACGGGCTTCCCAAACTTGGACTGCGTTTGGTTCGAGCGGCAGCTAGCGTTAGCCGCTGCCGAGTCGGGGGATGGGTCCGGCTTTGTGTGAGGCTCATTGAGATCGATAGGACTAGCCAGGTAGGATTGTAGTCCTGTTGAAGCCGCCGCCGAGCTAGTGCGCTGGTATGCCGTAAGGCTTATAAACCGGAGCTTCCTAGCTCGTAGCCGTTTTCTGGAAGCATTGGAACAACTCTAATTCGACAAGGTGCAGATCTCCACCCCCTGCTCCTCGAGATGCCATGTAGTCATCAACCGATATCGCTTACTGTGACATCGGTCTCCGGTCACCCTTTTCACGTGCTCGATTCGCCTTAGATCCAGTATAGCTTGCTTCTAGCTGATTATGGGGAAACAGCTAGGACCAAGGGGTTCTTTTGTCTTTGTGCTTTCCGTGGGGGTTACTTGAGTCTTAGCTGGAGGTATACTAAAATATCTGATGTGTTAGTTCCCTCTGATTGGTTTAAGTTAACAACGTTCTTAGGAATCAAGCTAGCGATGCTTTTTCTTAGCTAAGGGGTAGATATCTTAGACCCATCCGGTAGCTATAGCATCCCCGGTTGCATTTTCGTATATGTAATTAAGAGGAGAATACCGTGCGGCATTTACATTTAGAGCGAAGCTTCGTAAAATCACAAGCTTCATTGACGGCAGATCTTCATCCGGTTACATAGCTAGCTGCTTCAAACAAGCGCTTTACGTAAGGAAATGTCAAAAGGACTAAGGAGGAGCCCACATTGGTAATTTTATATAACGATGTTTATGTAAAACTATCACACACGAATAATTCATGTCAAATTTCCGATTATACGTTATAGAATTGGAAAAATGGAAACCAGACGCGTCATTCACGATTGAAATACGCTCATAGCTTCTCTTGAGGATAAGCCCTATGCTAATATCGGACCGAATCTGTCATTCTGCTGGTTATAGCCTGGGGTTGATTCACTATAGATCTAGATGCCATCTATAGACCCATTTTTCTTAGCCCCTTATTCGACATTTCTTGTTACTCACTAGTAGATCTTAAACTTAACAATCATAAACTCACGAATTGACTATTACAGAAACCAATTCGCGAATCTACTGTAGTGGCGAAAGCAAGGGACATTTGTTCTCTCATCAAAAACGTAATATCTTAAGTCGACGTTGAACTTTCTGATTTTTTTCCCTCGCTAATTTGCTAATAGTAGTTCATAATCGGCTTATGCCGTTTGGCTAGGCTGCCTATCTCGCCAAGGTGTCATAGTGATATCTAGTTAACTCTACAGGTTCGTCGATGTGACCTGGGAGAGGTGCATCTTGGCTGCTTTTAGGCCACTTCTTGTCGAACTTTGCTTGTTTTTTGGCCGCCTTGCGTTCTTGTTTTTCTCTTTTCTTCTCCACTCTAGACTTGTGAGGAAACTCGCTGGCGGGTCCAACGAGTGTCCTGCCCGGATGCCAGATAGCGAGTATCAAAAGAGCTAGCATCATCGGGAAACAATCGAGGGAATAAGAATATTCCTCGTGCGACGGAACCGGATTTGAAGGCGTGATACCACCAGCGAATTCTGCAATGCGATACATATTTCGAATCTGGAATTTATCAGGAAAGAACGAGAATATCTTATCGGACTTACTTACCGTTATGAGGGCTAGAACGACATAGAGGGCTATCAGAAGTGGTTTCCAACCTGGTTTCTTCTCACCGGTTTCCGATACCACTTCAGGGGGGCTCGCCTGCGCGCGACGGTGGAATATAACCATGAGGACTAAGAATAGCATGATGAAGAATTGCTGTAAGCCCATTCCAGACAAGTATATGTCGAGACCAATCTTGATGATGTTCGGGCTTGCAGTCGGAGAGGCCATGGTACCGCCCACGCCTTGGACGAGAAAGGTAAGAACATCAGCCCAGACGAAATATTTGGCAATAGATGCAGGTTTGATCCCGCCGATCCTCTGATCTGGTAGGAAGAACCACGACAATCTGGCAAATGTCATGTATACGGATGCATTAATCCATAGGGGTGCAAGCAAGAATAGAATCTGCCATGCCGTCGCATACCCAACATTCTGCTGATTCCGAGCCCCCAAAGAGTGGAGGATGAAGGCTACCGTTTCCCATATGCCCCCCATAATCAAGACCCACATATATCTCTATGGTCATGTTAGCGGAGGTTCCAAAGAGGGCATATTTATCTCGAATAGTTTCTCCTAACCTTGCGGAAGATGATAGCCTCGACTATGTGGGCCCCGGTGAGGACGCCGAATAGCACGGCGACGGCGACGGCAGGGGCGAATTGTGGATCGAAATTGTAATAGGAGTTGCAGGCGTATGTCGGCACGTTTCCATTCGGTCCCGGGGTGGCTGTTATGCAGTCGCGCGGCCCGTCGTTGTCCCCCGCATCGTCGTCATCATCGCGTGTTACAAGCTGCACGACTGATGCTACCAACAGTTGATATACCATGGCTGGCTGGAGCTGGAGCTGGAGCTGGAGCTGGAGCGCACTGTGGGGTCTCTCCCCCCTAAGGGTATCTAATTTGCGACGCGAGGCGACGTCGAATGTCGGGTATGTCTTAGCGAGCGAGGAGCTAAAAATATTTCAGAGACAATGCAGTGTTGGACAGTGTCAGCGAACACGAGATGCAATCTTTGACGCTGTGTAGCCTGAAGGGCGACTCGGAGACCACAATAGCTCCTCGCCTCGTAGCCGGATCCGATAGAAGGATCGCGGAGATATGCACTGTAAGATGCGATTTGAGATTGTAAATATGATATGTATATTGTCTTATGTATAGTGCCCAGATGATCATCATGACCGGTTGGCAGTTGTCTAGATATATCTGACATTCATCCCCGTCTCAGACCATGCACGCTCACGCTGCCTTGGTAAACACCTGGCACAGGAGGCGAAGCTTAGCTTCTGGAGTCTCAGGAAATACTTCGGAAGATGAGCCTCAAGCTACTGTATTCAGGATCAAACTCCACGTGCGCCTTCATGGATATTTTGGTAGAAGAGACTACCTAGGATATAGATAGTCGATAAAATGAGCCCAGACATCGTGATGATTCTTGTAAGCTAGATCCTTGGCATTCGAAGCTTACAGTTACCCGACATCAGAGACAGCTATGGACAGGGCTCGTAGGGCTTGTAGGGCGCTGCGCCATTCCAGGCAGCTAGGGCTAGGTCGCCTTGCGGCTCAGACGGGTTCAGGTGCCGCAAAGCAAAATTACAGTGGCTGACGAATTTTACGGGCTGTGCTGAAGACACTCCCCTGCTTTAATTGCAGAAGGATCTCCCTTCTAGTGATCCTTCGTCCCTATTTTGGTTAGGATTAGTGGTACAGCAGGTATATATTAGGTAGTCGTTAAAGATTTTATAGGGGATTGGATAGACCTATTGGATACGTCAGGTTCTCTATTAAATTATTCGCAGTCTAGATTCTATCTAGACCGTCGGGCGAGTAGGAGTACGAATCCTAACTCCCCACGTCGACAGTCGAAGCTGATGTCCTGCGCCGTACTAGCAGTAATGTGAGTAGCACCATGACAGAAGTTCCTAAGTTCCTAAGTCGTGTTGGTGTTCATGATTAGAAAGAAAAGGTCAAAGTCGAGGTCAAGTAGATCTCCTCGTGATCATGAGCTCGCGAAATCGGGGATTATTACTGTTCTTCGGAACCACAATATGGTTGCAGTTGGCAGTAAATACGAAACATACATAGGTGTATGCTGTGTACTGGGTGTTGTGTGCTGCGTGCTGTGTAATGAAGATGGTATGGTACTAGGTATAGTATGGTAATGGAGTATGGAGAAGAGTAAAAAAAAAGAATAAAATGGCACACTGACAAAGTAACAAAGTGACAAGGTGATAAAGAGGGGTCCCCCCCTTACGATTTTGACCCCCTGTCCCCCTGCCCCTTCCCTATCTGCAGTAGCACAGAGCCTATCCCCTTCCAGGGGTTTTATGGGTTTAATGGGTTTAACTCTTTGTGGTGTGGACGTGGTGGTACAATGCCAAGACCTTTATCCCCCGCCTTGCCCCCAATCGAGTCCTAATTAAGTCTAACGGGGTCTGGGCGCCCAGCTTCAAGCTCTCTTCAATCTTTTACAACCCTCTTCAACGATCTTTCAACCTGCTATTCTCGCTTCCAAGGTTGTCATGCAAGGATTACCTGTCCCATTTGTCCACACCAATTCGTCAATTTCTCGTTACCTTCTCGTTACAGCTCACTTCGCATCCGTGTCCCGCACTCATGATAAAGTCACAGCATTGCATTGCTTGCTGCTGCTACTACTTCTGCTGCTACTACTTCTGCTACTACTGCTAATACTACTGCTGCTATTACTGATGCGGCTGGAGAGCTACCCAAGAACCACCTAAGGACCACCTAAGAACTACAAGTCTAACCCCATTTCCCAATCCAGTGGTTACCGGTTCAAAACCTTCCTCCGTGGCCTCTGAATCATCTTGCTTAGTCTGCCCCCGCTAGTTCGTTGATTTCTAAGACCCGAAAAAGGCTATCAGAGGTCTTTGTTTGTATGTTGTGTGTGTGTGTGTGTTGTGTGTATGTCTCTATGTGTGAGATTTGAGATTACATGATTGTTTTTGAGGGTGTTCGCGAGACACCTCGTGGTCGATCTGATTACATCAACTTCTCCATACAGAACATCGTCGCCGTCTTAACCCCCCATTATCCCCTATCTTTACCTAACGCTTCTCGGTTAGCTTCCTCGAAGAGAATCGGGGCCCCGAGATCCACCCACGCCGAGCATGGTCTCCAGATATCCGTCTCAAAGCTGCAAAGCCGCATCATCACTCGCTCTTGGCCCTTCAAAGAAATTTGAAGATCGCGATCCCTTCCGAAACTGGGAAGTGCCATCCTAAACCGCAAGATTACGTACTGTGATGTATGCGCTTTGGGAAATTGGAAAATCGGGAAATTGGGGAAATATCCTGAGACGGGTCAAAAGTCCGGCGACATAATTACGTCCGGAGCGCGAGTTTCGTCTTCTTCTCGAACATTAGGCGAGTATCTCCGGCTGATTCTAACTCGTCGTGGCCATGATGCCCTTTGACTCTTTCCCCAGATAGTCCCGCTACCATATCATCCGGTTTTCTCGGAGGGGACCCTGGATCTTCTCTATATACCGACCTTATTACAACCTGATACACCCCGATACGCCCTGATCAAACCCTGCTGCAGATCCGCTTAACGGCTAACATACCATCGTGTAGCTATGGCCACCATGGCCACCACCATCACTACTAATGCCGTTTCGTTATGTGACCAATGTCAGTACAGAATGAGCGAGCAAGAGCCGACCTTTCCAGACACCTGGAACCGGATCTCCTGTTTCTAATTAGAAGATTAATTGCCTTGACGCTTTGCCGAGAGGGCCTGCTATCTATTCCCAAGCTGTTGGGAATCGACTGTTAGCTACCTAGTAGTAGTAGGAAATTCTCTCTATTTAACACATCGCGGACATGGTTTGAGCAAGCCAGCCACATTTTCAGCGTTAGGAACCTAAGGAACCTGAGGAACCGTGTTTCGGACTGCGGAAATCTAATTGGTCGATGTGCCTTACTCTGCAGATCTTATTGCCAGAGGCATAAGATAATTTGTCTCACAGGTAGCCGGAAGCCTAGAATGCACAGCTATCTGGGGGAACGGGCCATGCGCGAACGAACCTGCTGCGAGCGCAACCGGTGAACGTTCATCAATTTTTCTTCCCTCATCTACTCTTCTCGTTCCTCACCCTGTCGACCCCAACCCAGCCAGCCAGCCAGAAAGCCAGACAGTTAGCACTGATGATACTGGGATGGTTTTAGTGTGCATCTGCATAAGTGCTACTACTCGATTTGTGCTCAATCCGAAGCTGAACTTTTGTTGGATCCAATGACTAGATTCGGCTGCAACCGAGTCGATCATCTCGTTGCAACTTAGCGCCCGTTTCTTTTCAATCTAAGTTATAACTACCGGCGTGCATTTACGGTAGCTACAAAACGTCACTTTCGACCCGTGCCGAGAGTTCGATTTAAGAATTATGCTGCTATTCTATATGGCCGTGGAAGGCAACTGAGAACGGCGTCGCATTTGGTCGCTGGCAATTCTCCTCATTATCTCGAGCTGTTATGGGCCTTGGGTCGTTTCGAACCTCTTCGATAACGTCAGTGGCTTCCCAGAAAACAATTAGGGGAATTAGGGGACTACATTACCGTCGCAACGGTGGCGTCTCGCCTTGGGAACGTGGGCAAGGGCGTCGATATTTTCGTCCAACATCCTCCTACGGTTTAGAGTCCTTACGCTGCATTATACCTACATATCTACATCTCCACACATACATATCTGCCTACCTGGTAGATACGTCGATACGTCGATACCTACGTACCTGGGTACATACCCAGGTCGCTGGCAGTAGTTGCACAACGGAGGATTTTAGCTCTTACAGGCATGATAGGGGTGCATGAAGCTTCGTCCAATGAGATTGGCAGGCTGATCGACACCCCGGTCCGGCCCCGATACTGTCTCCGTGGTGCCCGCGTTGCCTTTGGTGCCCGTAACCCATCCGTCCTAGACTTGAAGAGGAAGGAATGATTACCAGGTGCCATATGACGTGCAGAAAGTCTTGTCTCAAATCGATTTGATTTCTTTCGTTTGACAAGAGCCTAGCAACGCCACGCCCGCTGTTGGGTGTGGGCGCTTTTCCTCAGTGTGTTATCAGCCCGGGGGCGATCTGCTATCAGAATGTCTCGTGTCGATTAATCAGGAACAGTAACACGGGATGCCTATACAAGGCAGGTAACCAAATAACCCGATGATATGATAATGCTATAACCATCGTGGCTAGGGTCGATCCACATATGGCGCCAGATTCGCAAAAACTTGCGGCAATCCTGCTATTGTGACAATGTTACCATTTTTACCATTAGGAAGCTCCTTCGACCTATAACGACGGTAGGATACGAGTCAGGTGTCGAGTATATCGACCAGAAGACCTAGAACCAATGAGTTTTTACCTGGGAAACGTCGGCTACAGGACACAGAGCGTACACGGAGCAGACACAGACGCAGACATACACGAGGACACACGAAGACACAGCGCAGGTTATCGAGTTTCCGTAACGGGGTTTTCGTGGCGGCGATGGTAGGATCGACGCCAAGGAAAGGCCATCTTGCTGTGCCGCTGATCCAAAGAACCGTTGACCTCGTCACTAAAGATGCAAGCAGATTTCTAAAGCGCACACCACTGACTGGCCTATCTGCTGGGGTGTGTACAATCCCACTCCCCTTGCTCCCTTACGTATTTTATTTTACTCTCTCTCTCTCTACTAAAACTCTTGAGGCGGAGCAAGCCACAATGTCTGATATGTGGTCGTATGTACCTTCCTACCCCTGCGTATGATTGAGCGCACGGAGGGCTGCCCTAATACATCACTTACATCTGCAGGACATCTACATAGCACCCGAGCTAATCTTTTTTTTGTTCTTCCAAGCTTGCCTAGTACCTCATTAGTCAAGGGCTGGAAAGGGTCCTCTTGGCGAGTCACATCTCCCGTGGTCTAGCCTGTAAATCGTACAGGGGCTCCATCACGTCCGGAGCGAGCTTCTCTGGGGTTTCTCGATAACTGTGTGCGTTTTCGACCAACCCTATCGAGCCGCGTAACAGAGAAGAATAGGCTGGCCACCTACTACCTTACTTATTGCTTTGCATTCCCAACACAAATCATCCCTGACCCGTGTGGGTTGATCAGCGACTAGGATACCCGGGCATTTCGTCATGTTTCTAAGTCTTAGTGCTGGCCCGTGAGCTGAACCCTCCACGAGAGATCGGATACATTTACTGGGGGGGAGGCGTCTCTCTCATCTCGTTACCGGGTTTCGGAGACTTCGAGCAATCTTCTCTAACGCTATTTATTCCCCGTTGCTGCTAGCCTTCTCAGACAAATTAGGACATAAGGAATCCCTCAGCACTACTGTCTGATCCTACTGGATCAGTGCTGCTGTCAATTACCCACAAGTGTTCACTTCCACGTTTAGGAACACGATGCTCTGAGCTTTTACTCTCTTCAAGGAAACACAAAGACGACTGCGGCCTGTGTTACATTTAATCTCGCCTTCGTTTCTAAAACATCAACTCATTGTTTTCTCCCATTGCTGCTACCACCACCACTGCTAGCACCAATTCAACATCTACAACCTCTCGCCATGTCAGGGACGGCTTCTCCGCGTAGCGGTCGACCGCTAACGACTTCGTATGTGGACTTGATGAAGCCTGATGAGGATTGGAGGAATCTGCCTGATGCAGCGGAGAGGAGGAAAATTCAGAACCGCCTCGCTCAGCGGGCATACCGTGAGTTATTCAAGCAATTGCAAGCCTTTCTACCTACCTAGAGCTAACAGCTTCAAGGACGAAATATGAGGGATCGAACTAAAGAGGTGGAGAGGCTAAAGAAGCAACTGCAACAGCTCCAGCAATCTATGAGTACAGACCCCTCGACTACGCCACCGCCTGAGCACGAGCTCCCTTCCGGTGGTAGGAGTCCATCTAGCATGGGAGACGCCCACGCCCAAAACGCCGATATGTCGGCAACTACGCCAAACGGAACGCGGCGGATGAGCGAGTACTTGCAGACCTGGCCTCACGCTTCAGGCTCGGAACAGCTGAGCGGGCTCGGACTTACGACGGATGGAGAGAACCCTCTTGGATTTGATACAGCCTCCTATTTTCACCAGGTCCATGGTTCGAATGATGTCGTCCCGGATCTACCTTCTACGGGTCGACGAGCCCGTGCCGTCACAGCTAACGTTTCCTCCACACCCGTACAGCACCCGCATCACCTACGGAGTCACAGCATACCCCCGATTTACACATCTACCTGCCCCAGTCCCATGCCGTGGGGACAAGGAGCTGCAGCAGAAGGCCACGACGGACTTCGAGTATCTACAAGGTAAGCTAAACCCTGGTGTTGTAACTCGGAACACATGAATTTTTCAACGTAGCTCTTTCATTGTAATTTTCGTGCCCGTATTTTAGCTAACCCTAGTCAATTGCTAGTTTTAGCGTATATAATAACCCGGAGGAGATATCCATGTACCACCCAGAGTCAACATATCAGCTAGATGATGGAGTCACGCACAGCACCAATGCGTATGCAACTTCACCTGATTCAGATCTCAACAGCCAGGCGGGCTGGTCGCCACTTGACCGGAAATCGGCCGGTGGCGGACGGCCGAGCAGTTCGTCACTAACATCGGCGTTCCTGACCTCGGCAAATAGCGTGGTGGACGGTATGGCGGACATGCACGGGTCTTCGTTTCCTGAGACAACAGCACCATTGCTACACTTCGCAGTCGCAGGTGGGCACATCGACACGTTGAGGCTACTTCTCCAACGCTACGACGTTAACGTGAATAGCCGCGATAATGCCGGGTACACTGCATTACAACGCGCTGTCATGTCCGGACGCACGGATATGGCAGCCTTGCTTCTCGAACGCGGGGCCATCGTCGATGGCGACGATAGCTGGACCGCCGAGCTTACGGGCCACCACGCCAAGATGGAGACCCAATGACCAACGCCGATGGAACCCCCACCCATTTCTTGTTTTCTTAATCAACCTATCCTAAATACATCGACGACCGAACGGAGTGTACGTTAACGAGCCTTTTATTTTTTATCAACTCAATCGGGTCTCGAGTTTCTCCGTCTACTGTTATTCTGTATCTACCTAATGTTGGAGTCTAGGACGGGGTCTATCATGCCATATCATGTTCTATTTTGTTATGTTATGTGTGTGCGTTGTTCTTTTTCTCTCAGGTCTAACCTGTATTGAAGATGATGGGTGTAGCGCATGGATTGATTGTACAGCAACAAGCTTCGGCGCTCTTCTTGGCTTGCATCTGCGCCAATGCGGGCTGCTCCGTCAATATTGGGTCTTTTTTCACATTTCTTTAATGGCTTGGCCGGGGTGGGTATAGATATACCACCGCCTGCAAGGTTAAACAAGGTTACCTTGGAGGGAGTGAGGGGGGAGCATAGGATTTTGGGATTTGGGGGGGTTAATGGGAATGGCGTCTTTTGGCTGGTGGGTTCTTCTTTTTACACAACCCTCTATACCCGAGGCATGGGATTCATGGATCATACACGCGTTACACAAAACAGTTCTTCACGTCGTCGAAGAAAATACCTCCGAGGGCCACAGGGCCCTAATACTATAACCCCATAGAAAGATATCATGTTTTCTTATTTTACGAAATTTAAACACATGATAAATGTTACTTAGGGGCCACATCGAAAAATACCTATTACTTATTATACCTATACTTATACTTATACCTGTACTTATACCTACGGTTATTCAAGTGAAAAAAAGATAGAACATGTGAATTGGCTGCTATTAATTGCTACTAATGTGAGATCCAGGGTCAGATATATCCCGGCAAGTAGAACAGGGCTACCCCCCTACACTATCTCAATAGGATCTGACGATTTTCTATAATACCGGACCCCCTTTCTTATTAGGTCTTTCCCTTTTCGCCCTAAGGAATTCCGAAGCTTCGCCAAATCAAGGGACGCGCCGAACGCTTTTGCGACTCCATCCCGCTTGCCGTCGGAACGTGCCTCGTGCGTGCTATAGCACTCCCTGCGATGCTATTGATGCCGGTGCGAACGCCTGCCAAGATCGGCTTTAGAGCAGTTCGTATCGTGGAATCTGCCGCAACCTTAAGGACACTTAAGCTTATTTGGAGCGTCCGTCGTTTTGTCGCTAGCAAGAAGTATTGCTAGGCAGCGATATAAAAGAAGAAGAAAAGAGAAAATATGGCAAATTCCATCTACGACGTCCATCCGGGTCCGGCTTTGGAAGGACAGTGGGTCCCCCGAACTTGATTTCGGGTTTTGGTGACAAGGAAAAGCATGGGAGGCACGAGATTTGAATTTCGCATGTTTAAGTTATTGGAATGGGGGCCTTGATGGTAATTGAACCCCCTGATCGCTAACTGGGATAGGAACGTTCCTAGGAGTCAACAGCTCCGGTCTCCAACGGTCCAGGTTCAGACCGGTCAGTCCGGTCTGTCTACCCATCCAATACATCACTGCGCGTGTCGATATGTTACGCATAAGCGGGATAGAGCGGGATAGTTCGGTGCGATGAATCCCGCCGGTTCCTGATCCGCTCGTTGCCTGCATGGTACGCGTATCTATAATGCGATGGGTTTCAAACAATTCGTCAATCGAGGGACGGTGGAGACACGAATCCGAATAATACAATACAATACTATACAATACTATACTATACTACCTATACTACCTATACAATAATATGGTTACGGCTACTACGCTTCAGGTTTAATTCGAAGACACGAATACCTCCAATACCTCCAATCTCGAATACCTAAATACGGCGTACATCGTACATAAAACCCCGCTCGGCGATGCTCCCATCCACTATCCTTCCTCTCTCTCCAAAGACATGCGAGATTTTAGGAATTGACGATCCCGACAGACAGCGCGTCGGAGAAGCTGCGAGGAGAAAGCAACTTTAATGAAATGTTCATGAGGACTAGGTCCACGGCTACGATCCTACCGCTGGCCGGGGCGCGGATCCTTTAAATACTGTATCGATTATTATCATTATTATTATTAGGTCTTTTCTCCCCCTTGTCGGTTTCACGCCAAGTAACGTTAATCTGCATCTGAATAATATTATGTAGAGAAGAACAGGATCAACCCCCGCGGATCGACGTAGCTGAGGGTATCGTATTGTGGGGTTGATCGTAGAGGATAGTGCCGCCCACCCGAAGCTAGCTCGGATGGCTCCGTAGGTTGTGTTGGTTTTTCTTTACCTAGCGATTTCGCTGGAAGTGTTGGAGGTTAGTTGGTAGTTGGTTGGTAGATATCTAAAACATCTGCTACAAAACCCGTACCGCAGCGGCACAGCGCGCTCGAATACGTATTATAACAGAAGAATCAGAGACATTTTTGATGCCCAACTTTTGAGCGTATGTAAATATTACCTACGCAGTAAGTAAATAGCTCACCCTCACCATTTTCGTATGTATGTATGTCTGGAGCTGGAGCTGGTAGCTCCGAAACAGTAGCTGAGCCCGGCTCGTTCATACCCCGATCAACCATTTGCAACCCTCAGTGCATTTGAAGACCTTTTTTTCAGCGTCGCAACGCAGATCTGCGGATTAGGGGCAAGGGCAGGCATCAATTTTCGTTAAACCAATATTTTTAGAATACGAAAACCTCTTCATCCCCCGAAGCTTTCCGTCGTAAAACCATTACAGAGAGTACTGGTACTAACAGAGGTATGGATTTACCTCGGTGAGTGCATCGCAATCGGAAAAGGGGTTAAGGGCTGTTGGAAGACCCTGTCGCGAAGGATTCAGCGCTGCAAGGTATTAATTAACCTTATAACTCGCCACGTGGGTGTCAAGCTAATCAGCATCGCGCTGTCGTAAGAACGCCCAGAACGCCCCTGGCAAAACCCCTGGCGACTGCTAATCGACACATGGGGGCTGGGCGTTTTCGACATCTCCAAAAGGCGCTCGCCCAGTCGCTATGTGACCCCCAATTCGATTGACCTGCAGCAGTTCTCAGGATTCCTGCAATAATATCGTCAGCGGCTTTGATTTATAAGCTGTAGCGGGTTATATTACACAGCATCTCAGCACATTCCGCTAAAAAAACGCAAGAAAACAGCATCTTCATTGACACATTTTCGTCGACACCAATAGCTAACACCATACAAAAGCGCATAAAAACGAAAGACGTCAAGCAAACCCCAGGTTTTCCTCAGCCTTATAGTAGTAAGTACATGAAAACCACATGGCACAGAAAATAAACTCGCATCAAAAGAGCCAGGCAGGCAGGTAGACGAGTCGAGAAGGAGATACGATAACACCTAAGCCCCAGCCGCGACGGCGCCACGACCCTGCGTCAGACAGCGGCGAGTGAGAGCGGAGATATATCCACTTCTTCGCACCCCAACCCGCGCCAACATTGGGACGAAAAATCCTTCCACTTCGCATGTCATGTATGTATGTATGTACATACTTACAGCATATGATGGATGAGCTGCTTGGGATTCCCGTAACGGTAGAAAACAAGCGATCGTGATGCAGCACGTCTACATAAGTCCGTTATTAATAGGACACAGCAGACGTGGTCCAGCAACATCCCCGTCCACGCATTTTCGTCTGATCTACGCGCTGCAGCAAAGATTGATTTTCCTGCCATCGCCCGATGATGCGCGGGAAGGTAATCTGCACTGTCGATGCTGGTTCTGTCTTGACATACATCGAGGAGATCCACCGCGCATATCTTCGGAGAATCTCATCCACGATATGTATACCTACATATATCTGCACCACTTACCTACCTACCCATTACCTTCCTACCTATCTGGAAAAAGGCAGGCTAGACACGGTTTAGTCATCCAAGGCATAATCCCAGCTGTCTCGACCTTTGTTAAGCTTAGATTTTAGGGCGATCCTTCGAGCTGGGGAGGAAGAAAACTATTGCCTAATCGAGAAGGCAGGATTTCTAGCGATTGGCCTCGTCTGCCGAGAATACCCCCTATCGAGTAGGTTGTGCGAAAATCACGTTTCGCTCGCTGCCGAGGCGTGGGGACGTTCGTTACCGTTATGTTTTTAGGTTAGATGCGATCTAAGTTTCCCATTTGAGGGCTTGCGCTGCTGGGGATTGTCGAGATTGGCGCGGCGCTCTTGGCTGGTTGTCGTTAGTGTGGTAGGTGAGGAGCTGGGTATGGACGGGCCACGTTTGTGGTAGGGCGAATCCATGTGGTTGAGAGACAGGACGTCAATCGCTCAACTATAAAACCTGCTGTTAACCCACGTATTGTTGCAGATCGACCTTCCTTGAGTATCGTAGCGTAGGAGATAGTAATGCCATGTGTACATGGTAAAGGTAAAGGCTGAAACTAAAGAGCTCTTCGAAACTCGATTAGGTAGGTTCACAACTAGATATGGACGATTGGCGAGATCTGGGCATATGCTAATTTTGTAGATAGGTCCATTACGTGACAAAACTCATTTGAATATGTAAATCCCATGTTTACTGGAAAATATTATATCTGTCCCTACCTGTGTTACGTAGTATAGCTGACGATGTAGGGAAGTAGTAGGGCTACAGCGATATCTCTAGGTATGTAGAGGAAATCAGCCCTAATCCACATGTCAGTAGGCTCAATGTCATGAAGTTAGAAGCAAATAAAGCCACGACAAAGAACCACCACGTCTAAGGCTAAGAGATCTTTGATAGCTTCAAAGCAAAGAGTTGTGGTGCATCCACAATGCCGTTTACAATCAACCCCTTGTAGTTAAGATAATAATCAATAATTTCATTGTAACTAATGAATGGCGTATTCATCTGTCTCTTGTGAAGCGTTCACTTTACGTTTCTATATATTACATGGCTTTCGACTAGCTAGATATCCTTTTCCATCGCCATCCAGTCTTCTACATTTCAAACAGAGTCGTCAAAAAGTAGGTAGGTAAGTAAGAAACTCGCGACTATCTGGAAACATATTGTAAGTATCAAAAAAACACATTCCGTCAAGATGCCCTCATCTTCCAACCAAGGCCAGGGTGAGAGACCCTTCGCCTACATCAAGTCGCCGGCTAAGAAAGATACCTACGCGAACCCAATGGGCAAGGAACTATCTACATACCACCCGGGGGCACCAAACCCAAGTGGTCACATTGATAGGCCATTCGTGTGGAATGGAGACAACAACAGCTCTAGCTCGTAGGGCAAGAAGTAGACGTAGTGGCTAGCCTTTATACGTAGCTACCTACCTACCTATTCACTGTTGAATGACAGATACGTAAAGCATTAATATACAAATTGTATAATCCAACGATTAATAAGAGGTACCTATGTGATTTTCAGGTGAGATTCTAGTGAGAATAATTGTCATTATGTCTGTGATTGATGTTGAGTGTTAAGGGTAAGAGTAGCAAGAACTGCAAACCAACACCGCAAGAGACCTTTAATTGCTCGTCATACTTCTCAAAAGCTTCTACATTTTCTCATAGTCTGTACACTAACCTACAACTTAGCCTTGAGAGAACCCTCCTCAAGCGAGCAAAGCCCATCCCTCATTTCCACCAACTGCTTCCTCAATATCTTCCCCGTCGCATTCTTAGGAAGCGTCTTAACCTCCCAAACACCACCCCTAAGCTTCTTATACCCACTAACCTGCGCATCAACCGCATCATGTACTTCCCTCAACGCCTTCCTCTTCCCCTCCACTGTCCCAAACCCGTCTTTCAAAATAACCCAAGCGGCCGGAAGTTCCGTCAACTGACTCTCATCCCAAACCGCGCCAACACCACCCTCAACCACATCCGGGCACGCATTAACCAGCGCCTCGAGTTCCGCCGGCGAAACCTGGAACCCCTTATACTTAATCAAATCCTTCGTCCTGCCCACCACACTGACCCTTCCCTCGGCATCAATCCGACACACATCCCCCGTATTATACCACCCCTCACGCGAAAACGCCCTCTCATTAGCCCCATCATCAAACGCATACCCCCTCGTAAAATTCGGTCCTCTAAGCCAAAGCTCACCCGGTTCTCCCTCAGGAACATCCTCCTCCCTCCCCTCCCTCACCAGCCGCGCCTCAATCCCGGGTAACAACTTCCCCGTAACCCCATCCTCCAGCGTCTCCCCGGCCTTCTGGTACGCCACATACCCCGCCGCCTCCGTCATGCCATATACCTGTACCAGCTTCCACGGCGCCTTTCCGTACAACTTCTCCCGAACCTCCCTCTTCAACGGACCCCCCACATTAATAAACCTCGCTCTCGAAAAATCAAACCGCGCCGTAACATCCGAGTTCGCGAGCTGCAGGACCACGCTGGGCACGCCTTGGAACGTCGTAGCCTGATCCGAGCCGACGAGCCGCGCGAACTCCTCGAGGGAATACGATGGCATGGCGTGGTGCAACATCCCGGTGTACGGGCCGAGGAAGAGGGGGAGCGTGGTCATGGCGATGTGCGTCCAGGGGGTATACGCCACGGTGCGCGTGTCCGGCGTGAACTGCGCGGCGTCGTGGGCGAGGAGCTGCAGGCTGTTTGCGAGGAAGTTGTGGTGGGTTAGGGCTACGCCTTTGGATTTGCCGGTTGTGCCTGAGGAGAGGTGGATTGAGGCCTGGCGGACGCGTGTGTCGGGGTGGTGCGGGATGGGGAGGGGGGTGGGTTGGATGAAGTCTGAGGGGAGGTGAGGGTGGTTGGGGGATGGGGTTATTATGGTGATGATTTGGGGGATTGGCCAGGTTACGCCTTGCGAGGAGAGCGAGGTTTTGGCGAGTTGGACGGCGCCTTTGACGAGCGGGACTACGGCGCCGTAGGAGACTATGAAGTGAGGTCGTGAGACGGCGAGTCCGTGGCCGATTTCGGTGGCTTTGAGGGCGTGGTTGATGGGGCAGACGATGCCGCCGGTCCAGAGGATCGCGTGGAATAACTCGAGGAAATCAACGCTGTTGGGTAGGATGATGGCCCATCTTGCCTGGTCTACCGGGTTTAGCTTGGTTTTGAGACCATTTGCGATTCTGCCAGCTCGGCTGCGTAGTTCCCCGATGGTTATGCTACGATTCGTAAGACTATCTTTGGCGATTAGGTGAGACTCCGGGAGATCTGGGTAGGCGGATTTGTGGAGGAATTCCGTTAAGTTCAGATCCCGTGGGATATCTATCGTCCCTGAGCTATAGACCCTCATCGTCGTCGTTGGCAATGGTGTAATCTTTGTCCAGTGAAGCTCCAATCAGAAGATGGCTACCAAATCTGTAAGCACATTATGTAGAAGAGTGTCATCAACCTCTCCGATCTCGTGACGAGTTACATAAGTGCTTCCATCGTCTCAGCTCACCAGCCACACTCGACTAGGCAAGGCAATATTACTCACCTGCGAACGCCTTGCGGGACAAGCATGACGATATCGATGCCTGCATATACAGCAGATCCGGTACCAACAATTCCGCTTCAAGCTAATGAGAAAATTATCTTCATTGGCCTCATTAAGCCAGCCACTAGGTAGCATCACTTAGGTATAGTCAGGTACGACTATGGAGGTGGGTATCATTCTATTGACTGCATGTAATGTTACTATGCCGATCGGTTGTGGGGATGAGAGGGTGTGGATAGGGGGATCCTTGCTCCTTCAGGGGTCGAGAGTGCCGGCAAGTTATGCTTATAGCGATGCTGTTACGCCGTGACTCGAGATGTACGATGTGGAGATGTTTGCGCGGCCAGGTCACAAAGCATATTTAGGCAAATTCGAAATTTATTCTATACGAAGAAATGCAGACGAGTGCTTACTACAGGCCTATGCTAGACAAAAAGCTAACGTCGAGAAGGCCGTCTCGCTATCGAATGATGGTATCGAAAAGGTAACGCTGACCAGTCATGACTGAGGCTTAGGCGATGCATCTTCATGGGTTTCACGTAACGGAAGAGTCGATTGATCTAGAACGCCTCCAGTAAATAGTCTCATGGAACGTCGAAAGACGACTAAATTTCCAAGCTCGGCAGGTCATCCAAAAACCGTAGGATGTTCACCATGCTGTCATGGGATCGTAACGCTGGCATGATATCCATCCACAAGCATCGTCGGCACCGAGTCCTTGCAAGGCAGCATCTAGAAATTTGGAGACATCATCATCGTGATCGGACGGTCCCGAGTGGCGAAAGCCTACAGTAAGTGAGGTTGGTGATGGCATCAGCCAAGACGGCATTTTATAGTAGGCGGCCATTGCGGATAGCATCGACAAGGTCTGCTGACTGGCCGGATCTGGGATGAGACATAATAACCGCCAAGCGCCTCGTGGAGTTCGAAATTGTATGAGAGCCATTGAGCTTCAGACCCAATTCGATCCAGGCAACGGGTCTAACTTCTTGGTTACGGCCTGCATAGAAAGAGGCCGTCGCATTGCTAGAAAGTAGGCTTCTTAATGTCATCTGCGATGGATACACATTGAACCCCATAGGCTTGGCTACCAGCGCAGGCTCGCAATTCAGGATTTCGGACCTCATAATGTCCGCGTAGCTTCAAAACTGTCAAAACGACGTTATCGAGAGTCCGATCATGGGTAGTATTAACGAAACAAACGGAGGACATACTAATAGCCAAGACATACATAAGGTAAGATAGATTACACATACGAATAAAGAGGGCGTCGACATGGTTATATGAAGCAGATGTAGCAGATGTTGTGCCGGAAATCCGAGTTTGCGTTACTTGCAGGACATGTTGCCTTGGGGTAACTGATATGCTTAAACCGTGCTGTATAGGATATCTCTTCTCAGGTGTTATACTGAACTGTGGTTCGACTATCATTTTTAGGTACGGCATGTAACGTGCTGTAAGTTACTGAGTACCTGGAGAAATAGGGGTTGCTTCTAGAACAACACAGAACTGTAGCGTTGAATACCTACTAGGTAGGTAATAGTAGGTAACGAGTAGGTTTTTTCTGCGATGTTGCCGACAGAAAGACCGTTTCATCTCATCGTTACTTCGTCTAGCAACACCGAGTCCCTTTTGGACCTCTATGTGGTAGACGTTTTTCCTGGGGCACCCGGCACTGGTACTGATGGGGATGGGACCTAGGACCCTAGGTGGTGTGGTATGCATTTGGTGGAACCGGTAAACTGGCGAACTTCCGAATCTGCATAAGCGATCTCCAACGGCCGGGGTACGGCTTATTAGACCTCTAATATTATAGTGCAGCGCGCTATTAGTTTAGGTCGTAGAGACCCATAAGTCGTGACAAGACTACTTGGTGTAGTAGTAGATGCCACCATGGCATTTCTCTCGGTACCTTGCAGATTGACGGGCATCTCGCGTGTTGTTGAAAGGAAGACTGGAGCCGAAGAAGTCAGTTTCTCGCTAGGTACGGTGGCATCGTGAATCGTATACTATCAGGCGTGCACTCAGCTCAAGCTGAGAGGTCTTGATTAGTCACAATATTACGTTGGAATAACCTACCTGCTTCACTGAAGTCATAGTCATCATACGAAAGAAACGCCGTCCCTGCTGAAGAGCGAACTACATCCACAGTAATGGCGCCGACGGAGACAGAACCACCGCCAACGCCAACTTTCTTGAAGTTATCCTACCCAGCGCCGCGTGTGCTGTTGATACGGATGGACCGCCCGAAAGATCTCAACGCCATGTCTACAGCGGCGCAGTGGGAAATGGACTCTGTTTGGAAATGGTTCGACCTTGAACCCCTTCTGAGCGTGGCCATCATCACGGGAACTGGTCGAGCATTCTCCGCGGGCGCAGATCTGAAAGAGTGGAATAACTCCATGTCCGGCGACGCGGATCCAAAGAACCGCATGGGAAATTCGCCGGCCTTCAAACCATTGAGTCGTCGACTCGGCAAGAAGCCCGTGATCGCAGCGGTTAATGGGTTAGCGATGGGCGCAGGGTGCGAGTTTGCGATCAACTGCGACCTCGTCATCGCCGCCGAAGACGCTTACTTTGGATTGCCGGAGGTAAAGAGGGGAATTGCAGCGATTGGCGGTGCGCTACCGCGACTGATACGCACGATCGGATTACAGAGGGCGTCGGAATTCGCACTTACCGGTCGCAACGCCTCAGCGCAGGAGATGTTTCAATGGAGCATAGTCAACAAAGTAGTCCCGAAAGAGCAAGTAGTGGATGAAGCTATCAAATACGCCGAGACGATCGCGAAGAATAGCCCAGACGCGATTATTTGCACGCGCGCCGGCTTACGACAGAGTTGGGAGACGGCTAGCGTTGAGAGAGCTGTGGAGTTGACGCTGGAAAAGGAATGGGCGGAGTTACAGAGGGGAGAGAATATCCAAGAAGGCCTGAAGGCGTTTGCTGAGAAAAGGGAACCGAGGTGGAAGGGGAGTAGGCTTTGAGCCCTAGAGATCTAGAATAAGCACCTAATATTCCACCGTATCTGATCGTGGCGCACTGATAGAAGCTGGAACCGCGTTGTATGTACTGTAATATTAGCACGCAATAGAAGCGATCAATCATAACCCGTTCTCGTGGTTCACGATCGACTTCCTTTCTAGGTAAATGCGCGATCCGCACAGACATACCGTTACTAGTATGCGATTTAGTAGACTTCTCTTTACCTAATAGCGGAAAGAAGTTTTCACAATGTCATTAAAGATCCAGCTCGCTTGAGGTGATCTTCACTCGTTTATCTCGCGGTGGTCGAATCAACATCTTCGTTCAGGGGTTCCGTTCGCTAACTGCCGCTTGGCGTATGCAGCTATAAGGATTACAGATGGCAATTCTTTAGCGTCATCCCCTAAAATACCAACTAAGAAGTTAGTTTCTCTTCTAATTTCAACTACCGCAGCGTCTAAATGGCGAATCCTTGCCTTAGAACCAACAGGACGAGGAACGAACCCTAACAACTTACCGAACTAATGCACCTCTGCGGTTCATTCGGGTCGATCTCTAGAAGAAATTCGGCCGCGATTATACCAAGTGTTTTCGAGATCGCGTAAATGAGGTTAGACAGGTACCATCAACTCAAGGTTTTCATAGAAGCTATCCCGAACGGATGGTTGGCGTATTCCGTAAACGTGGTTTCTCCCCGAAGAACCTATAGAGATCACTCTTCTTCGGGAACTAGTTCCGGGCTTATATAATTCTTAGCCTCCAATTCGTACCGGCAACCTCTCAAATCTTATTATACAACGTGATATCTGCGGCCAAGTATGGTAAGCTCGCAAGAGATCGGCACGGCTAAATTCGAACAAACTGACGTGAGCTGAAATAATGGACTATTACTTACATAACTCGTCTCCCCATCGTCGATCACTCTTTTCGATGTTGGGGATCGGTCGATAGAGTTATCACTTTTTTTCTATCACTCGTCTCGTCATCATGGAGGCCGAAAAGTCTACGGTGCCCGCTGAGCGAGTTGACAAGTTCGAGGAAGAACTGGATGATGATGCCTCGTCAATCAGATCTGCTGCACGCGGGGATGACTTGCCAAAGGGGTACTTCTATTCAATTGGGTTTCTAGGGGCCGCGACTGTGAGTATTAAAAGCCAATATATTTGCGAATACTCATCGAGACTAATTTCACGATAAGGGTTTCTGTTTATCGGCTATATCAGCTTTCATCTTTCTGCTTCTTCCGACCAATGTATTAACTTACATAAATGCAGATATAGGTATGTTAAGGAAGCGGGTGATAGCTTATAGAGGCATGTTGGAATAACATTGAATTAGGTCCCAGCCCCTATATCGCATGGGTCAACATTGCCCGGACTCTCTCCTTGTCCTTCACATATACGATTCTTGGCCGACTATCTGATCTCTTCGGACGACGATGGTTCTTTATCGGCGGCAATATTGTCGCTCTCGTCGGTATAATCGTCTGCTCGGCCGCGCAAAACGTAAACAGCTTGATCATAGGCAGTGCGATATACGGACTAGGTGAGACGGTTCAGTTGAGCTTCAACGTGGCTATAGGTGAATTAGTGCCTAATAAGCACCGACCGATGGTTCTATCGTTAATATTTGCGACCAATGCGCCAATCGCTGGAATTGGCCCTATGATCGGTAAGCTCCAGGCGTTAACGATAGGCTTAGAATCGCTAGCTAACCCCCGTGTAAGCTCGAGCTATGCTGCAAAACCCCAACATGGGATGGAGATGGTGTTATTACCTCAACATTATAGTGGTCGCATTAGCAATAATCTTGCTATTCTTCTTCTATCATCCGCCAACTTTCGATCTCTTGCATGAGCGAAAGACTAAGATGGAGATGCTCAAACAGCTTGATTGTGAGTTCTAACACATCATCATCAAGTACATGGAACTCATATGTGAAACTAGATGTTGGAATATTTATGTGGACGGCTGGACTCACTCTGCTTTTAATGGGCGTGAGTTGGGGTGGAACGATTTACCCGTGGAAGTCCGCTGCGACTATTTCGTCAATCGTTATAGGGGGCGTCCTCCTGGTTGCGCTCTTTATCTACGAGGCCTTTGCCAAGCTCGAGTACCCGGCCATTCCAGTGCAGTTCTTTGCGAATAGGGGGTTCATTAGTCTTGTTGCCTGCGCCACGGTCGCGACAGTAAGTGCTGTAGGATCGCACATGCGAAACGCAATAACTGACTTCATCTAGATGTCATACTATTCTGCCGTATTATTGTGGCCTCAGCAAGTGAAGGCACTATATACCACGGATATCACATACGGAGGATGGATTTCGGTAAGGGCTCTCAGGTGAAAAGGGTGCTAGCGAAGAAATAACTAACTGAAAATGCAGTGCACTGTCGCTAGCGCTACGGCGTTAGGCCAAGCATTCGGTGGCTTCTTCGTGAAATGGGGAGGAAACGTTCGAAACTGGATCATTTTCTCGACTTTCTCCATGGTCGCATTCGTCGGTGCCTGCGCTTCGCTTACACCAGAAACTTTAAATGCTGGAATCGCATTCACGATGATCGGGCCATTTTTCGTTGGTGTTATTGAAGTTTGTGCTCTTGCGCTAGCTCCTCTCTTCTGTAGGCCGGTTGACATCGGCCTTGCCTCCGGACTTTTGGCATCGATCCGCTCAGCAGGCGGCTCAATCGCTGTAGCCGTCTATAGCAGTATCCTATCGAATCGCCTAGAAACCACCGTACCTGCCAATATCGGCCCAGCTGTAGTAGCAGCCGGACTTTCTGAAGACAAAGTCCCCGCCCTCGTTGCGGCCGTACTAGGAAGCAAACTTGCTAGTTTTCCTGGATTAACCCCTGAAATACAAGCCGCCGTCGCCTCAGTCCTACCAACGGCATATTCGCAGGCGTTCAAGACCGTCTATCTGGCGAGTCTTGGTTTCGGAGGCATTGCTGTCGTCGGTTGTCTATTTTCCAAGGATGCTCAAAAACATCTTACCGATAAGGTCCAACGTAAGATGAACGGCAAGGCAACTGGGAAAGAGAGCTTGGAATCCTTAACATCATGAATGTGGATGAAAAAGGGCTATGCTTAATTTCGGCATGGTACATGACAGCTTATAAATATAATGAGGAAACCTTCCTAATGATTGACATGATGTTGCAAACGAACAATATTCGGAAGGGCAATAACCGTGGAAGTTAATTTATATAGCGCAAGCACGGGCCGATACGAGCCCTGAAACTTTTTGTTCAGCTGTTGTGCGTAGCTCTCAGTACTGGTATTAGGTGGTTCACAGACCTCGATGGCTGTTTAATTATAGTGGGCGAGTGCACTAGAACGCTATCAGTAGCATTCTACAGCGAGTAAACCAGCTGGATGCTCGTTAACCAACCCCGTGTAACTTGAACATTCCCACCTAGGGCTTCGGAGCTGTACCGCTATCAAGTCTGAATCTTAGCTTAACAGTAAGATTGTAGTAGGTAACATATGAGACCTTACCCTTACCAATGTACAAAACCTATAACTCGACCCTTTATTTGATGATAGTTTATATCCAGATAGTTAAGATCTAATCAAACAAGAGAAGGAATATCAAGGCTGAACAATTGAAGAATAAGATATCTATCTCTATTAAAGAAATTCGAAGTGAATTAAGAATGAGAATTTTACTAGATCAGTCCGTGATTAAACAAGGTTAGGTAACCTTAAAAGCTAATAATTTGAGATTGCCTTTAATGGAATGTCGACTTGATATGATTGGTGGATTATGGTAACACGAAATGATAGGGCAATTAACGATGTTCAGGAAGGTGTTACAGGGAATAAATGTGCTGAGAGATGAAGTCATTCGGTGCAACAATTAGCGAGCCAAGCACCTAGGTCCTACCTCTTCTCTTAACCTTCCTCCTCCCAATCATTCATTCACATCAATATCGAACCTTTCATTTCATACACCGCTACAAAAACTTCGCTACTTCTTTCTAGGTAATAGGAACAAATCCTAATGTGTGCAAAGTTTGTCTTTCGGTTTGCTAAGATTTACATTGACAATAGCAAAGGTATCCTAGAAGGAAGAGTGGAAGGATCGTGATAACCTGCCCACCAGCCACCCCTCTAACCAAGATAAGCACCTTCAGAAGCTACCCCGCAGCCGCCTCCTCACCAACCCCAGGTTTAGGTGCTGGTCGAGATGGAGAATTGCAACGTTGACATGGAACTATTCCGACTCTTCCATCATGTCTCGGAGGATTTAACTTGGATCACCCTGGGAAATGAGTCGAGTTTTTCTACCCTCGTTATAAAATGATTTCATCCCGCGAATCGAATCACGCGCCTTGTTCCTAGGCATGCACTTAGCTTGCGCTGACTGCAGACCGCCTTGCCAGATACAAGCAGGAGCTAGGGAAAACTCGTTCCACCGCATTGGCAACCATACATGGAGAGATCTACCTTGGTAAAGAGAAGCATTTAAGATGAGCCGATTCCACGGGAGCTCGTCGCTCCTAGGATCTCCTTCCCTTTCTTCAGTCTTAGCATCAATATTTTTAGAGTAAGCTAGACCGGCAGTTCCTGCAACGTCAAGATGAAGGGATCTGTATTCACTTACCTCGCCACCCTCGCCTCTTCCCTAGGCGTAGGCACCGTCAACGCTCAGGTTTTTGACCCGAACAAGGGCAGCTCTGGTGGATGGGATCCGGCAGTCGTTGGAACAAATAAAACGACCAATGCGACTTTCTCGAACCCTGTTATGACACTCAACGTCGGCGATCCGTTTATGACTAGATATACTGTGGATGGCGAGGATTGGTATCTGTTTACTTATACGACAAACACAAATATCACACTTAGGCGCTCAAGATACCTGACCGACAACTGGGACAATTCGGAGAGTCGCGTCGTTTTCAATCCAAATGCTACAAGCGGGGAACCGTGGTCGACCAGTCTATGGGCACCGGAGATCCACAACATATCCGGCTCTTGGTATATCATATTTACTGCGACGTCAGATGGTGACAATCCGCCGCCGCTGCTTGATGCCATGTGCCCAATAAATTGTCCCGTAAGTGTTCGATTTATTACCTGAAGTTATTACAGGCTTGAAAGTACATAGTCAGAGGTAAGTAATTCATCGCTAACAAGAGGCTATAGGCGATCAACCACCGAATGTTCGTTCTGGCGGGAGACGGGCCTGATCCGTGGACGGCTAACTTCGAGATGAAGCCTATGTTAGATACATACGACATGTTCGCCATTGACGGGACATATTTCCAACACGAGGACCAATTATACCACATATACTCTTGTTGGGAGCAGAAATACTCTTCATGGCCAGCCAATCTTTGCATCACTCGCATGTCGGACCCATGGACGGTCAACTCGACCCTTACCGAGCGTCGCATTATCAGCATACCCAATGAGCCCTGGGAACAGGTGCCTTATGGACGGCCCATCCGACTCGCGACGAACGAAGGCCCGCAGCAGCTCACGAACCCCAAGACAGGCCAGAACTTTGTAATTTACTCTGCGGCGCGCGTTAACACGCCATTTTATTGCCTGGGCATGCTAGAGCTCGTGGGTAACGACCCTATGGAGTATCAGTCGTGGCGCAAACACACTTCAGGGTGCATCTTCCACCAGAACACGGCGGCGGGCGTGTACGGAACAGGCCACGCGAGTTTTACCTCGTCGCCGGATGGGTCTGAGAATTACATCGTGTACCACGCTCAAACGACGGCGAATCCAGCAGCGGACCTGTTTCGTACTGCGCGGATACAGAAGTTCGATTGGAACGAAGACGGCACTCCTAAGTTCCCGAGGGCCGAAAATGGACCATTCGGAGTTCCAGCTGGTCAGCTGGCTTTAACGAAACAATAATGGGTTACCTAATGAAATATGTTTACATAATAGAAATAATGAGTACTAATTATTTTGATGAATAATATGATCGAATTTGTGTTTACTCAGCAGAGCTTCTGCTTTGTCATCTCTGCCTCCATTCCAATTTTTATACCCCAGATATTCCTACAATATCGTCCCGAGTCGTGAATGAATATACAAACTCATATCTCATATCTCATTATATTGCCAAAATATCCAATTTACACCTCTTCCCACGATTCCCAAACTTCATCATATCCCATCCCCTTACCTAATACACATTCAGGATCACACCAACCCCCACCACGCCAACGCCACAGCCAAAAGCACCACCAAATCAACAACCCCCCATCCCTTCCCCCCCAACCCTAACCCCAACCCCAAACTCCCCAAAGCAGGCGCACCACTAACCTTCTCGCCAACCTCATCCCCAAAAGCCCCAATAATATTCCCCCGGGGCCAATACTCGCACGCAAGATACCACCCCCCGTTCCCGGGACACATCACCGCGCCGCACCCCACATCAGTAGTATCTCTCCAAACCAACTGCGTGAAATGTCCCGTCGACTCGCCGAACCCCGGGTCTCCGTAATCGTATCCAGACACCTCCGACGCCCACATATCAACACAGGACCCCGCGTCGGAGCAGCCGATCGCGAGGTTCTCGCCGTACGGACCGCCGCTATGTGCCATATGGCAGGTTTTGCCATCTCTCTTCACCTCCCCGTCTAACGAGCTGTCCTTACCACTCCCCCCTTCGTTCCCCCGTTTTAACTTAGAAGAGGGGGTGTGCGTGTTTAGGTAGTTCGAGGCGAAGGACTCGAGGGTCGAGTTCCAGCGCACGGTGGAGGCGTTGTAGGATTCGCGGTAGAAATTGGTGCTGTTGAGGATGGCGGAGGTGAATGTTTCGTGGTCGGTGAAGGAGGGGGCGTCGGTGGGGAGGGGCGCCGCTACGGTTATTATGATTGTGGTGTAGACGGATTGGCTTGTGGTTAGGTGTGGGAGGAGGAGGAGGGAGGTGAGGATTGTTGGTATTATTCTTGATCCGGTGTAGGATAGGGCTGGGTATGGTAGGGACACCATTGTGTTGGTTCGGACTATCAAGTCCTGTTTGAGGTAGGCTATACTGTATAGGTAGGTAGGTAGGTAAGGAAAGTTGAAATGCGCCTTGCGGCTATACGCTGTAGATTATAAGAGCAGCCAGCGCTCTACGAATTGAATTATTCTTCACTGAAAAATGTCCAAGAAAATATCGATCCGTGACTATAGTTACGATAGCAGGAGTAGGTAAACGGACATAAGTGATTGTATAGGACAATTACTTCTCATTCGATGTAACAAGGAAAATAATAGCTTAGTGATTTACAAAGGTCTTTCAAACGGTCTTTAAAGAAAGAACAAACGAAGCTGAGCCAGCCTAAGTGGCGACCTTTGAGCCCTGCTCATAATACATCATGGCTTCTGACAGTGAAGCCACTACCAACTTACGGGCGGCTAAAAGCCCAAGTCGGGGCCTCATTCGGGACCCTCCACGGCGCGAAGATGTGAAGTTGGTGGAATTCTTGGAATGCCTATGAAGTCAGAAAGTCTTCCAAGATTAAAGTTGACCGGCATGACGTAGCGGTTGGGGAGATCTGTTTCGTCACTTCTTAGCCTATCAATTCCCTAAACTGTTGCTTGGGGGAAACAATTGGAGAGGCTTCTTTACAGGGGGTATAGGGGGTACAGGGGTCCAGATGGTGTGTCCAGGGAACTGGCAACTAGTTTTACTCTTCAATTCAACATGAACTGGAAAATACTAATTAAATGCGCTGACAAAGGTTTGGATTAATACATGATCTGATGGACATCGGATTAAACAAGCCATAACCTAATGATATTGTATTAGATTCCTTGGAAGTTATCACTGTCTTACTTAAGCGTCGGTTGCTGCCGACCAATATAGGTGTAAGCTGCCTGAATGGGCGAACCAAGGGATAGATATTTTCGTAGAATTGCTTACGTACATACTCTTTCTCACAAAACATCTAGTTATTTATTTTCACGAGATCTTTGTCTTTGATGTACCATGTAAGTGGGTGGAATAGGCGTGATAGAGATATTCGGTTGACCCTAGGTACCTACATACAGCCCGTACCTTTAAACAATGTGTCCAGCTATCCCCTCTATTATGTAATACAGATTCAGCACTTGCTGTCGCAGGGCAAATTACCCCAATTAACGGAAGAGGGGATAGGTTTGTTCAAAGCCTGATACGAGTCTGCCGACCCCCTAGATTACCTAAGCTCTTATACAACCAGGACTCTTATAAAGATGAATAATTCATCCCGGGATCATACTCAGAAAATGGTAAAACGACTTGGCTTTTGATAAACTAGACAGTTTTAAACCCCATCATATCTCATCCCGAATACAAAGCTCACCACCACTTCACCACCCCTAAAACACAATCACCCCCCTAAACCTCACCTTCCCCGTAGTACACGCCTCCATCGCCATCTCCACATCATCAAGCTTGACCTTCTCAATAAGACACCTAACCCCATGATCCTTCGCAAACTGAATCGCCTCCTCAGAATCCAACGCATGTCCACTAGGCCAACCATGAATACTCGCCCCCTTCTGCACCAACAACCCCGTATCAAACTCAACCGGCCCAATAGGCGCCAGCACCAACAACTTCCCACCAACCTGCAACCCGCCCACCAGCGGACTTATCGCCTTCGGATTCGGCGCCGTCGCCACAATCAGCGCCGCACCACCCATCTTCATCAAAGCCTGCACGACGTCCTCCTTCCCGGCATCAATAAACCCATGCGCACCAAGCTTAACCGCGAAATCCCGTTTACTCTCCCCGGAGCTAATCGCAATAACATGGTACCCCATCTTACTCAAATACTGAATCGCAAGATGTCCCAACCCACCGACGCCCTGCACAGCCACGACATTACCCTGTTCAACGTGCAGTTTGCGGACGGCGTTGAAGACAGTGACGCCGGCGCATAGGAGGGGCGCGGTTTCGGCGGGGTCGACGTCGCGCGGGACGCGGACGACGGCTTCTTCGCGCAGGAGCACGTATTCGGCGTACCCGCCGTCGACGGAGATGCCGTTCACGACGGCGTTATTGCACATTTGGAAGTAGGCGCGGGCGCATTGGCGGCAGGAAGAGTCGTGGCCTTTGGGGTGTTAGTTTGGGTTGTTTGGATTGTTTGATATGTACCGTGTATAAAAAGGGGAGAGGGAAAAGGGGGTGGGGGTAAGTGTAGAGGTAGGGGAGAGCTGAGAAACTAACCTCCATGCCAGGGTCCGCCAACCCGTTCACCACCCGTAAACCTCGTCACATCGCTACCGATGGCAACGACGTCGCCTACGATCTCGTGTCCGGGGATGCGGGGGAATTCGTTGTGCATGAGGCCGGCTGCCTCGAAGACGTCCGAGTGGCATACGCCGCAAGCGAGCACCTTGACAAGAACCTGTCTGGGACCCGGATGTTTCAGCTCGATGTCCTTGATCACGATAGGTTGGCCTGGCTTCTCAAGGACGGCGGCCTTGAAGGTTTTTGGTAAAGACATGTTTGTTCTAATTGATTTGGTTTATCGTGTGATCGAAATCCTCTTCAGGCTCAGTAGAGTCTTGACAGTACCTATACGTGAGATGTATGATGAAGTAGACTAGACAGGCGGACGGTGAGAATATTTATCCCAAGTCTTGCAAAAGCAAGTGACGCGAGTATGTGTCTTGCTCCATCATCATGTGAAACCTATCCAATATCCAACGGTCCTTAACATCGTGCCTAAGTCCGTCCCGGAGCAGGTCAGTAAGTCAAGTAGGTAGCTATGTAGTGCTGACTATGGACCGACCGCTCCGTGAAGTAGTATATGGATATGTTCCACGCCACCGTGATGCCAACAAAGGGAACATTACGTTAGTATAACGCCCGTCTTCTCTAGCTTGGCTGTCTAGATTTAGTTAGGAAAACCCCACCAGATTCGATGAAATTAACATCGATGTATAACACCACGTTACGCGATTTAATGGTAGTAGGTTACAGTGATAATTGTAGTGCATTGATGAAGCATAGCTTGGTAGGTAGTTTATGAAATGTCGTGTCATATTCTCGAAATCATCATCTTGAAATCGTGTCTAGTATTTTCGAAGTTTAGCGACCGGAATCATCGAGACAATAGGATAAAGAGAAAGGTCGAACTCTCCAGAGACCTCAGCTCCTAAGAACAAGCCACACTATCGAAAAGAATTAGTCTGACGTCATTCATTATACACATTTCAGATCCAGATCTCGCATGAATATTGGGGACTTAACCTTTTAGGGGGCCAAATACAATGACTCAGAGTGGATCTCGGATTTCCAGTCCATAAATCAGTCTGCCAAATCCGATGAGGCTTACCTAAACTCACTCGGATTTGGGAGCTCCCAGCTTTTATTCCGATAGTTAATATGGAATTACAAAATCCGGCTGCTGGAATTTACTTGAGGAATAACTAATGGCAAACGCCATTGATAAGTCTTGAAACGCCTTCACTTGTCCACGGAAATATGTAAGATCCAAGCTACACAAATTTCATTGGTCACTTGCCTATAAGGTATGTAGACACAACTTGGAAAGTTTCTTACACTTCAAAGAGACAGCTTAGTAACACTAAGCTCATTTCGCCTTTTAACCCCCTAACTCCAGCTAGTATAAAACACAGCCATAACCATCTCGCTCCGATACTTCTCAATCCCGCAAGCAGGTATCTGGCGAATTGTCATAGCGTTATTGTGCACCGAGACTAGCTAGGGCGGCCCGCAACTCTCGTACAGCTGTAGGCACATCTTCGAAATTTAAAGCCGAGATCGCCCATTTAGCATGTTTCTGCGCCTGTGTCATTGCCATGTCGTCTACGTTAGATGAGTTCGGCGCGCCACCATTATATTGCTGAACCGGTACTGGCAGCGGTTGCGAAACAACCGGCTGTGGGGGTTGAGAATAGTAGCTGTGGCTAGGTGCAGGTGCAGGAGGGGGGATATGGTGCTGCTGTTGAGGCGGGACAAAAGGTGGTGCAGATGGTCGATCGCGGTAGAAATCTTGGGGCGGTGCTGAAGGTGGTAGAGCCGGATCATGAGAACTAGGACTAGGTATTATTGGCGAACCCGTCAGATCGTAAGTCGCCGGGCCTGGAGGTGGCATATCTATCGTAGATGGTAGGTCTAAGGTATCAGGCGCACTAGGTTCATTCGGGAAATAGCCTCCTGGCTCCCGTGTGGGAGGACCGGGAGGTACTATAGGAGAGACCTGCTCAAGGTTTGGTTTTGTCGGCACTGGAGACGACGTTGGCTCAGACACAGGGGCTGGGAAGGTCTGATAACTTTCGGCTGCTGTTGGATGTCGTATTCCATCATCGTCGGGGGCATCTTCTACCGAGGCGGGTCTTGGTTGCGCAGCCCTGATCATCTGCACTTCCGGATCGTCAGGGTCGAGCGCCTCTTCCTGCTTAACCTCCTCCTGTTTAGGGTTCGATTCATTAGGGTCTTTTCCGTCCTTAATAGCCTTTAGTATCCGAGCAGCATTCCACTTTGCATATTTGATCTTCTCTTGCGTCTCTGCATCGGCTTGTCCCCAAATGTTGACTAACTGGAAGAATGTAGCCGCGGCTTCAAAGGTGCTCGCCGTTTGTCTGTAGTTGCTCGTTAGCGATCGCTCTCATATGAATACGTTCATGTGCTATAGGCAATGTACTGTGTGACTTTGTTGGCTTTTAGTGGCCGAAGTGCCCTATCGAAGGTTTCTTGCGCAAATTGTTCGACGTATGCTTGACCAGCTACATCATCGTGAATCGCATCGTTCCCAACTTGTCCTTCTTTGATCTATGACGATAAATTCTAGTTAGTGAATCATGCCTCTAGAATTAGGGATAAGCTCCATCATCATACATGTTCCAACTTTTCCATCAGGTTCGTGGTAAATAGGTGGCAGTCATCGTCGCTAGAGTGAAGCCCTTTGCCAAGGATCTGATTGACGGCCCAGTAGAAACCTGTGATGTTGGTATCACTTAGTAAAAATGATCTACATATCGATGCGACAACGGTAGGAGCTTACACCAGTAGGAAATGACTGGCTTCGCAGCCTCGAGTTGTGTTGCGCGTACGATAAAGGGCGTTATGCCCGCCTGTTTTAGCTTCGCGGGTATGTTGGCCGCCATGGAGAAGCCGATCTGGTTTTCTTATAAGAAGTCGTCTTTGGTACTGGGCTGATTAGAAAGTGTCGCAGAGGATGTCAAGTGCGGTGGTAGGATAAGTATTCAACTTGGAGCCTTGGCACTAATACGGAGGCTGGTGTCGCAAGTAAATAGATAGTCGTTTGAAGTCTTTATAATCCAAGCCCTGTAGGTTCGATTTCTAGCGTTTGACAAAAGGCAAACTTGCGACGTCGGCAAAAGGATATATCGTCGCATGCGTAGTTCAAATTGAAAAAATAGGCAGATATATATTAAGAGGTAGGTAGAAAGATAAAACCAGCATCCACGCAATCTTTAGCTTCCAGGTTGCATCAGGCACGATCCAATTCAATTCCCCGCTATGCCCGCTGAAGTCACTGGTTCCACACTACGCGGGCAGCATCGGTGCACCAAGATAAGGAAGAGAGCTCGCGCCACAGCTCTCTTATCAATCCCGAGTCGCCCTCATTACTAGCCACAAGTTACCCCGGATTTTCAATTCGGCCAATCATCCGATGATCTTTCGACGGTTTTCTAACGAATTGGATCGAATTTCCACGGTGGCCTTTTGCTGAATCGAGCAAAGAAGACACCAATCATTTAAAAGCTAAGCTTCACCTCTGTCTCTGTCTCCGTCATCGTTATGTGACATTGCGGCTTCACCGAAGGAATGGATTATCTGTCATGTCCAGGATTTCTACAATTATAAACTCATAAAAGCGTCTGGTTTGATATACTCGTTTCTTTCTTGTCATTAACTCCTATTATATAGGTTGTGAATGTGCTTCGCCTAATCTTCTATTGCCTACCTACTCCCCGTACTCCCATCCGTCATACGATCTACGAGACAGGCCATGCACGCCTTCAATCTCAACCCCACCACGGCCATTGCTGCCGTGGCTCTCCTCTCAGCCCTACCGACTGCGCAAGCTAGTCTCTACCTAAAGAGCTCTCCCGTAACCCAAGTTGACGCAAAGAATTTCGACAAAATTATTAACAAGTCAAATCATACCTCTGTAAGTTCTTACTAATAGTATAGAAACATGACCAATCGGAACAAATAGCTAACAAGCTGCTATGGTAGGTCGTCGAATTCTATGCACCATGGTGTGGCCACTGCCAAAATCTCAAACCTGCTTACGAGAAAGCGGCCCGTAACCTCGACGGCCTCGCCCATGTCGCAGCCGTTAATTGCGACGAGGACGAGAACAAACAGCTATGTGGTATGATGGGTGTTAAAGGGTTCCCGACCCTGAAGACTGTGCGCCCAGGCAAGAAAGGGAAGCCGATCGTGGAAGACTACAACGGCCCTCGAACGGCCAAGGGCATCGTAGACGCCGTCGTCGAGAAGATCAATAACCACGTCAAGCGCGTGACCGACAAGGATATCGATTCATTCCTATCGACTAAGAACGAGACGGCCAAGGCTATACTGTTTACCGAGAAAGGCACCACAAGCGCTTTGCTAAAGAGTATTGCGATCGATTTCCTCGACGTCATTAGCGTCGCACAGATCCGGGACAAGGAGACCAAGGCCAACGAATTGTTTGGTATTAAGTCTTATCCAACCTTGGTACTATTACCAGGTGGTGACAAGGAGAGCCTGGTATACGATGGAGAATTGAAGAAGGATGCTATGATCAAGTTCTTGACGCAAGCCGGCGAACCAAACCCAGACCCTGCACCATCTAAGGCCAAGGGAGAAAAGAAGGGCGACAAGAAGTCTGAGAAAAAGGACAAGAAGGCCTCTCCCAAATCTTCCGATTCAAGCTCCAAGACCACATCGACGGAATCAACCGAGCCGACTGATGTCCCTCCTGTAGAGAAACCTGTCGAGGTTACGCCTCCTATTCCGACTATCACCGAAGCGGCCAAGTTGACCAAGGAATGCCTGAACAACAAAGCGCATACCTGTGTCCTTGCCTTCGTGCCCTCCGCTCACGGGGAGGCCGCTGAGAAGGCATTGACTAGTCTAGCTGAGCTAGCAGCCAAACACGCCCATGCGCAACGTCACTTATTCCCCTTCTTCGAAATCCACAACGACAACGAGGTCACCGCGTCGGTTTTCAAGAGTCTAGAGCTCGCTGGAGAAGTCGAAATCGTTGCTGTTAACGGTAAGAGGGGATGGTGGCGCCACTACGAGGGCGACTTCACCCCTGAGAGCGTAGAGAGTTGGATCGATGCTATTCGCCTAAGCGAGGGCACCAAGAAGAAGATCCCAGACGGTGTAATTACCGAGCATGTCGAGCCTGAGTCCGAATCACCTTCCAAGGGTACAGAGCCGACTGCGGAAGCTACAAAGGAAGCTCCAAAGCATGAAGAACTCTAAGTAAATAGCGATATACTATTAGTTTAGCACTTGGTGATATTTTCTTCCATATATACCAAAATGATAACGAATCGAATTTTCCATTGATGAAAAGGGTCGACTTACTCGTAAGGAAATGTGTCTTTGCCCGTAACGCCTGCCAAATGCTGTGCCTAAACCATTTCCAACCATAACTCCCTCGTAAGCCCGATCTATGTTTTTACTTAGGCACCAATATCCATAGCCATACTAACCCCCTTCTCAACGGCCCCCTCGGCAACCATCTTCCGCCCCTTCTCCTTCACCACCGCATCAAGATACTTGCGTATATTCCTACACCCATCCGCCGCTGTAACCATCATCCCTTCCAACCGACTCACCTGAACTCTACTCTCGCACACCAAAACCGCTACTTTATCCGTCTCCCCCAGTGTTGCTATCGTGAGAAACGGCAACTCCTGCTCTTCCTGCGTGTTCAAGTCCATTAGCGGATCAGCCTGCTCGTCGTTTGCGGCATGGCTCGAAGTGCTGCCCGCCGAACACGCGACTAGGAAGTCGTCCATAGGCACACCCGCGTCGATGAGTGCTAGGGTCGCGGCGTTGATTAGACAGGCTAGAAGGGATCCGTCTTGGCTTAGGACGTGGAGAGATAGGGATATCGTGCTCCGTGGGAAGAGGTGTGTGTGCAGGACTGCGGCGAGGGAGTTGGCGAGGGTGGATTGGAGTTCTTGGGTGCGTCTATTGGAATTCGTTAGTATGAGACAAGCACAGAAAACCCGAAGAAATGAAAACTTACTTATCCCCCCGTGCGCGCTTCTTCCGATCAACAGTGCTAAACCCGCACACCTCGACGCTGACCAGGATATCCGCTGCGTTTCCTCCTACTCCTCCTCCTCCAGCGCCGGACGCGGACGTGGCGCCTCGCTTCTTGCCTTCCTCGTTGGGACCCGAGACCACGCACATGACCTTCGTGTTTCCCAGCTCGAAGTACGCGGACCCGTCGGCAGCGGCTTGGGTGCGGATCTGGGCGCGGATCTGGCGCAGCTCGTTCCAGCGCCGGCCGTCGATGCGCAGGAGCCCGAGGTTGTAGGTTGAGGTGTCGAGGACCATTGTTTCTTTCTCTGCTTCGTTCTTTTTCTTTCCCTTTCCTTTTTTCTGTCTTATTCCTTTTCTCGGTATTTGATTTACGGTTGTTCGGGGTGCGTGTGTAGGGCGTTTATGGGTTATGTTGATTCAGGTTGAAGAGCTGGAGCTTGTGCTGAAGCTCTGGATAGAAATTTTTGGTGGGGTCTTTCATGCAAGTACTAGCATGTACTTTGTAGAGTGCGACCTTGGAGTCGTTCCCCAGATTAGCGTCGCTGCCTTTCAGCTTCAATCTTGCTAAAAGCGGGTACAGTCTTGGCTTTAACTTAGATTTTAGATTTCGAGGTTTTGATATTTCGTATTTAAGAGGCATAGGTAGAGAATAAAGTGTTGTCAACGACTCGCATCACTCCTAAGTCTACAAACTACAGAAATTTTGACATCGGAGACAATCTCACATCAAGCTAAGCAGACAAGGATGCAGTGAGAATTACGTAGTTGAAATCCTATCAATTCAAGTCTTCTTCAGGCCTGATTCTTCTGAGTGAGAGGCGAGAGGCAAGTACGCTACCCCAAAAATCCATGGGATTGCCGTGACCATTACTTAACGAATAGTTCCCATTTGCCAACCAGTCCTTTGCCATCCATAACTCCTTTAGACGTTGCAGTTTCAATACTATATAATAAGGAGGAGAAAAAAGAAACTACGGCTTGTACTACGCTGCCACCATAATACCCGAACTGCCGTGTTCTATGAGAAGGGGGGCATTGAGGTCTAACGCCGGCTGCGGTTCTACTTCCTCCGCATCGGACCACCCCCTTTGCTTACCCCAGAGGATTTTCAGTCCCCTAGTCGTCACGACTTCGATCAGTCCACGCATTAGTGCCCCTGATTTCTTGACGTTTGGCCACGCCTCGAACTCGATTCGTCCAACCCATGGCATCTCGTCAAGAACGCTAGTAAGTAAGGATTTGGAGAATCGTTCATAAAAGTTGTCCGGTTGGCGGAATCCCCTGAAGAAATCATTTCCTGGATCGCATTCAACGTAGACAGTGATTCTCGTAACATTAACACAATCCGATAAACCCAATGCGGGATTCACTACCCAACCTCTAGGTGGACTACTCCATCCTGGTCCTAAACGTAGTTCGAGCGAGGTTAGGAACGAACGTTGATTGGGCTTCATACGAGCTAGTAGGGGCTTCTTTGTCTTGAAGAAGCGCCCAGGAGTCGTCGGAAATATGCGAACAGGATGGGTACTGTAGAACAAGTAGGACGCCTCTTGATATATAGTACGGCAAGATCGGAGAATGGCTAGTTTCTGGTGGATTCTCTTATGGTTGTCGTATTCAAGGTCGAGCACGTGGCCGATGTTAATAAAATGGTAATCGTAAACCTTTAGACGTAGCTCGGAAGGAAGGTCGAGAAACCGGAATGGCTGTGGCTTTTCTCGTTTTGGCTTTCGCTGGCTCGGTGCTGAGGGATCTAACGTTAGGGCGCCGATTTGCAGCTTAGCTACTTCGTCGTTGATATCGTACTCCGCTTCTGAAGTATAAGTCGAAGGCAAAGCTGAGCTTAACGGAGTGGTGGCTGAAGAGATTGAAGCGATAGGCGTCGGACCTGAGCCCTTAATAGCCCGCGCACTCTTCGCCGCACCATGTTTGCGGCGCATCGCGTATACGTCGGTTTATTCGAGATCGCAAGTTGATTTACTCAGGAGTCGTAGAATACGTATACACCTAGTAGACGTAAAAAGGGCAACACAAGCAACGCGAAGTTATCGTCACGCGACAGCTAATGATCAAGTATGATATACGAAAGAAGTGCTAAGTCAAGTTTACTTCTTGGTATTCGTAGAGGTTCGCTCCGTGATTAATTTAAGACAATTGTTGGGATCGAGGTACAAGGTGGTAGAATCGCGAGGGTGGTGCCATCGCGATTCTTCAACGAGTGACAGCCACCCTCTAGAACGCAACACTCTGCGCTGCCATTGTCGGATCAAGTAGGAAGTTGGTCGTATGCAGCGTAATTCATATGATAATAGGGATGACAAATAGGCTAAGAATCAGCGGCAGAGGATTAATAGGAAAAGAAGAATTGCGAATTGCCCCAAGAAAGGGAGAGAGGGGAAGAGAATCGGCAGAAGGTACCCGGTCGAAGAAAAGGGTACCTTGGTATTCTTGTAGCGACAGAGCAACAGTAATGGTTGTAGCCTTGGAAGGTGAGGAGGTTGAGTCAATTCTATTTGATGATTAAATTCTTAGAATAGAAGAAGGGGTTCGCGTTCGGTCCATTGAATTGACGACATCCAATGACTGAATGACTGATCAAGTGGGGTCAACCTTGAAGCGTCAAATGTTGCGGTGCGGACAAGACGGACAGGACGGACAAGCCGGGTTTAGGCGATAACCTAGATTGTTAGACCGATTTAGTTAGTGGGGTTCCGCACAAAGTTTACTACACAGGTACTTTATCCCTATTTCGGATTAGCCTGCTCCAGCAAACCTATGGCATATTTACTAGTTTAGGAAGCAAACTCACCATCGCAGTGTAGTCACGCCATGATTCACACTTGTAGGGCAAGATGGCCGAGTGGTTATGGCGGAGGGTTCAAGCACCTACTCATATGAAAATTGTGATGTAACTTACCTGATGAAAATTCAGGACGCTTTCCTCTGGAGCAATCCGCAGGGGTTCGAATCCCCTTCTTGTCAACAACTTTCTTTTTCCCATCTTTCTAATCTTTTTATTTTGGGGGTTTTGAACTAGGTACTGCTAGGTACTTATGAATTCTTGTTTTAATTGGCTTATCACACATAATTGTTCTTTATTCTATGTAGGTATCCCCCTCAAAATTGAGGGTTTAAATTTTCAGTATTGACTTAAATATTTTTTTTCCTTATGACGTGAGGTGGGGTTCTCCCAGCAAAAATTCCATGTAAGCAGTACGTACATGGTTCGATGGTAGAACTTCGGGGTTAAAATTTGGAGATTGACAGAACGCCTCCATCATACAAGGATTGAAGCTTTTCGGTCGTCTAAAATTTCCCAACGCTGTGCCTCCGTTCAACTTTTTCCATCCCGCGCAGTCTCGAAGGACGACCTCTAGTCTGCAATATTACTTTGCCGACTAGACAATAACTGAAGGGCCTTTAGTAAATATCGGTCATTCGTCCCTATTCAGCGGTAGATTCGTGCGACAAGGTCAACCACCTGGCATCATGCTGTCAAGAGCACTTATGCGCTCTGCGCGACTACCGGCGCTTTCGAGAACAACCATAACACATCCCGCTATTTCTAGAATACCCAATCCGACAAGTTCAATATGGGTACGAGGCATGGCTAAGAATAGAAACCGAAACCAAGGTCAAAACCAGGGATCGAGACCGAACCAACCCTCGGCTAAGCCGTCACAACCAACGAAGCCTACTAAACCATCTCAACCAGCTCAGTCAGCTCAAGCAGCGCGGCCAGCTAAGCCTGCTCAAGTAGCGCAATCAGCTCAATCAGCTCAATCCCAAGCGCCTAAACCAACCCCGGAACCCACTCCTTCTGCGCAACCTTCACAAGGAGTCGAAGCCGAATCCGAATCGAAACCCGACCTTAGCTCTCTTCCCGACCTCACCCAAGGTATCCCGTCCACCCTCGAATATGAGACCAGCGGCGCCACCGACAAGGCAGCGCTTTCCTCCATAGAAAAAGAGTCACCTGAAGCCCAAGCTGGAGGTAGTGGCCGTGGTCGCGGAGAGCTACCGGCTTCGGCGTATATCAGTTCGACGGAGAAGAAGCGGATGAGACTTGCCAATTGGATGTATGCTGGATCGCTAGTCTTCGGCGTGCTCGGCATTGCCTACCTAGGCCGAGAATGGGACGAGGAAGAGTCTCAGATACACACCGACATACCCAATGGCTGGTCGTTTAGCTTGTGGTATAAGCGCATGATGGCTCGCTTCGGTGACGTCACGAGCTATTACAGCGAACCCGCCTTTGACAAGCTATTACCCGATCCCGACCCTATGTTCGCACGACCGTACACGCTTTGCATTAGTCTCGAGGATATGTTGGTACATAGCGAATGGACGCGAGAGCACGGCTGGAGAGTTGCGAAGAGGCCGGGTGTAGATTACTTCCTGCGGTACCTCAGCCAGTACTACGAGTTGGTGTTATTTACGAGTGTACCATTTGCTATTGGAGAGCCGTTGGTTCGCAAGTTAGACCCTTTCCGATTCATCGTCTGGCCTCTGTTCAGAGAGGCTACCAAGTACAAAGACGGTGAGATTGTCAAGGTTAGTTCTACCCGATGCCCCTTTCCTAAGAGAATGCTGGTTCAGATTACTAAATGACTTATCGCATAGGACTTGTCATACTTGAACCGTGACCTCTCCAAGGTCATCATAATCGACTCAAAAGCAGAACATGTCCGGAACCAGCCCGAAAATGCCATTGTGCTGAACAAGTGGACTGGCGACCCTAAAGACACCGAGCTCGTCTCGCTCATCCCCTTCCTTGAGTATATACACACTATGCAATACAAGGACGTAAGAGCAGTCATCAAGTCTTTCGACGGCAAGCACATCCCGACCGAATTCGCCCGCCGAGAAGCGATCGCTCGTAGGGAATTCCAAAAGCAATTCGACTCCGAGAAGAGGAAGCGAAAGAGTGGAATGGGAGCTCTAGGCGGCCTCCTCGGACTAAAGCCGAGTAACATGAGCATGATGGTCCCGGCGGAAGGAGAGATCAGCCCGAGCGAGGCTTTCGCGCAAGGTAAGATGTTGCAGGATATTGCGCGGGAACGGGGCCAGCGCAACTACGAGATGATGGAGAGGGAGATCCGCGAAAACGGCGAGAAGTGGCTCAAGGAAGAACAACAGGCCAACGAGAAGGCGCAGGCCGAGGCCATGAGCAGTATGAAGTCTTCCTTCTCGAACTGGTTCGTGCCTGCCAAACCCGAGGATAACCCTGCTCCTACCGAGCCCAAACAATAAATTAGTTTAACTGGGGAGATGTGTAATTTGTGGGGATGTATGATATGAAAGAACGCTTGGGGAAAGGCGTTGAATAATCGCATCGTGGTTGTGAATGGATGGGGGTTAGTTACGAACGACGACGACGACGGCCCTAAACCACTATTCCCAACTGCCACTACTATTACTATTATTATTATTACGTTATCCCGGAACGAGACGAAACTCTACTCTGAAACGGCGGGGAATGGTTTGCATAGGACGGGCTGAATGAATGGGGTGCTTGGGATGGATGGAATCTGATTGACTGACATGCATACACACATACATACACATATCGCGGCCACGGCTTAAAGAAAAATCTACTCGCGTCTTAGCTTGGGAAAGGTTCTTAGGGACTTGAAAGATGGGGGAAAGGGGAAAGAGGGAAGGGGGAAAGGAGGGAGGGAGGGTGAATATACGCCGAGATGAAAATGTAATCTCTGTATTATAGTAGTGGTTTAAGTGAGCGACTCGAGGCTTCCTACCCGGCCTCGATTGCGGTGTATAGAAATCCATCCATTAAACCATCCGCCCGGCTTTTCTTTGACTAACGGGCTAATATCAGGGTTAGGTGCCGAATTGCCATTATTTTTGGGGGGTTTTCATTTACTATCTGGTTCTGGTTCTACCGTGGGCTGGTTGCCTTGCCCAGTTAACCATTCGCCATTTCGGCCCCCCCTAATACAGAAGCAGTATCCCATCTGAAATCATTTCATCCCGCCCCGAAAATGCAAGTGGTAAGTAATTACCTAAAGAACGCCTCCGTCCCATATCCGTCCAGCTATTTATCCGACCGCCATACCCCTCCCTCCTCTCATTAGATAGGTAGGTACCGTGGTATTATTAAACAGTCGATGTGCTAGACGAGCTCGTCGACGTCGAAGTCGAAGTCGTCGAGTTCCAGAGGTGAGCGCTGCACCACTCGCATCGTGGATCGGTCTCGCAGTCGAAATCCCTTTGCAGTAAATGTTAGCATATATAGGTATATATTATATATCTTACATATCCTGCTGAAAAATGAGGGGAAGGGAGTTAAGATAAGGCAAACTTACTCGGAGCCGCAGCTGCTGCAGTAGTGCTGGATGGAGGTGCAGTTCGGGGTGCCGCGTGCGGCCGCAGTGTGGACGGCGGCAGGCGCCTGGGTGATGGTGGGAGATGGTGCGGGAGGTGCTGCTAGCACGACGCCGCAGAGGGCGATGGCCGCAGCGAGAAGGCTTGCGGAACGCATGATGAGAGTGTGAGATGGAGTTGTGTGTATGGTACCGAGTTTCTGGTGATGATTTGGTATGTTGAATGTGGTTTGTCTGTAGTTCTTGTGGATTTTTTTTAAAATGGACACTCTCATCAACGTGGGTGTTGATTCGGTCTCTGGCGTTTAGTGGAGGTTGGTGTGAGTTGTTGAGATGATCTGTGGAGGAATTTATAGAAGGGGTCTTGATCAGATCACATTTATCTCGGCATCGAAAGTCAGATCTCAGTGATACGTGGGAAGGAACCGAGGTTTAAGTGGCAAGTCTACGCCGTATAGATGTATGATATTTAAAGCTTTGGCTTCTTTTTCGTCGAGACGACCACGCAATAATGAACGAATAAACTGAGCCACTTCTTGTCATTGCGGTCTCGGTAGTGGTTTCGGTTTCTCGTCTTGTCAGACGGGAAGATGTTGGAATAACCATTGTGAGAATACACATGAGAAACATCAAAAGCCTCGTGGCCTTCTGTTGCCGACACTATCGCCATCTCTTACCTCGACGCCTTGGTAGGTTCCGTAGTCTCACAGAACGTTGTAGTTCCTACGGCCCCTTACGTTCGGGTACTCACTCCTCTCTAGCCTTTCATGTAAGGTTTTCGTGTAAGTATGTATGCATATATCTTTGTGAAGAACAGGCACCTGGGGTTGGATATCCATTGCGATCACAAAGACCGTCCACGAGCCATAGCATGATGGTACGCAATGGCTCATGTAGATAAGTGAGAACTACAATTCACGATATGAAAGACGACAACTCATGTCGTACAAGTTTCAGATCTGTAGTTGGCTCTAAAGATTCCGTGAAAGAAATAACAGAATCAAAGATGAAATACCGGTATCTCATTCGCAGTAAACTCGGCCCCGTGTCTCGGGACCGGTATGTGCTGAGGAGGCAGATATCCGAGTATAGGGCCGTCTATATATTGTTACGCACGAATATCAGAAGGCTGTGCAACTCAGCGCTCCCACCAAATCAGTCCAAAATCTGACCTGATTCAGTCAGACTAAGTCAATACCAGTCCAGATTGCCTTTTTTTTTCGACTGATCAGTTCAAATCGTTATTTTTTTCGACTGTCAGTAGCGTCAGTTTGGTGTTTTGTTATTGTCCCACTTATATACGCGTTCTAATTGGCTAATACAAAACAGAAGAAGTACCTAAGTACCTTTTAAAAATAAATATTTCAATAGATATAAGGAGCTTAGTGTGTACCCACTTTTATTACTTATCTGATCAATCCGACTGACTGATTTGATCAGATCAGTTCACTAGTTGCTGACTAATCAATCAGGTCAGTTGAATGCCTTCGACTGGCCTGACTGATTTGATGAAAGCGCTGGTGCAACTTGTGGATCTTCAACCATCTGATGTAAATCATCCGACCGACCCAGTAACCAACTCCAAGGTACGAACGTAACCTTATGGGGTAGATGATCCGCACATTATGGCATTATGATCTCTTAAAATATAATATAAGAGGGAAGACGATGATGTGTGATAGCCGCGGACCCCGAGTTTAGGTATCCCTAAAAGTGGCTGACGGCGGATTGGAAGAGTTATCTCGGAGTCTTGTTTTGAGAGACGGACTCCTACAGTTGCCCGTGATAATTAAAGAGGGCAGTTTCATCAACTTACCAACCACCTCAAGAGTTCGGCCTGCGGCTTCTGGCTTAAGACATTTCCGTAACACGAAGCTGTGAACTATAATCATCAACAACGATCAGTCTTGCGTAAGTGATATTTGTGAAACGAGCGGCGAGTGTTGAAGTTTTGATCATGCCTATATAGAACTAAATGCTGTATGGAGTAGAAAATAGGTACCTAAACAAGTATTTTCAGTGTAAGGTATGTTCGCCCTGTATTTTGTGTACCTATATGCCGTGTAACGGGTCATCAACAGCCTATACTTAAGCCTAAGCTTAACTTCCTTTCCCAGCCACAGGCTTACGAAGCCGCCTATTCTCACCACTGGATCTACCGAACGCATGTACCCGCGCCCCAAGAACAGGGAGTCGAGTCCCACACCGATCATGTAGCATTCCGTCATTGATGGCTGGATGATGGGTGTCCACAGGAAACCGCCCTGTATGGTTTGAGGATGCACTCCTAAAAGACCATACACATCTCTATATGATAGGTACATATCACAAATAGCAATGTTCCGCAACCCATAGTCATATTATGTCGTGAAGAATGCCTTTTTCGATTAAGCCCACAACTCCAACCCCAATATATCTCGCCGTTCACACACGCCTGAAATAGTCCCTAGTAATTCCCCCAAACTCCCCAAGAATATGTGCAAAGCCGTACTGAAGTCTAGATTGTACAATGTGATCCCATTTATACCGCGTCCCGTATCAATCGCCGCATCCATATAGTACATTCATATCGTCAGAATATGTGATCCCTGATGACTCCACGCTCCTCGCCGCTCCGCCGCGCCTCCCCCAGGTATCCAGACAGTCCCCTATTCCCACCAATACGGGGACAGCAATATTTCTTGCCTAGGTATTGTACGTATATTAGTGACATATGGGGCAAAATCCCCTTACATATAGTAGTTTTGTAGGATATGATTATTCTAGACCATTAAGGACTAGTTCCAATCTTTTCTTTTATTTTCAAATTTGAGCGATAGGTACTATCTTTCAAGCACCACTAACCCCATCTGAGAAGAGCAATAGCGGCCATTGCATTGCAGCCGTAGTCGTCGCCGGGGTGCCGTTCATACTGACTCCTAGACCCACAGTGGTGCCATCCACATTTGCACCAGGTCTAGGATCAGAGCTACCTAGGGACATTAGAGCATTGGCGCTGTATCTGTCTTGGTTATCGACGATGGCGGCGGTCCAGTCTTGCCAAGTATTCCCCCCCGATGACTGTTGTTGCCGCCACATTATGTGTGCTGGTTGCGTCATCTGAGTCGCTTGTGTAGCGAACGTCGTAAGTGGATTGTGATCCGCCGCCTGGACTTGCGCTTGTGCCTGTGCTTGTGCCTGAGCATGCGCGTGAGCTTGCGCTTGAGCGACAGCGACCTGTCCAGCTGCTTGCGCGTAAAGGAAAGAATTATTCGGATCATAAGATATAGCATTGGTCGCATGCGAGGCCGAATCTGCGTACGATAGAGGGGGGTATGTCCCAGATTCAGGAGTAGCTTCTGTGTAATAGTTGCTGCGCGGTGTCGCAATGACGTGGCTCGTTGAGCCGTTCACTGTTTCAGTGTCGTGGGTTGGGTTAGAATTGGGTGGTGGAGGTAAGTTGGCATAAGGTGGCGAATGAGGAGATTGTTTGAGCATGTCTTGGGAAAGTTGTGGTTGGGTGATAGGATCGTTGGCCTTTTGAAGTTGAGCATGCTCTATCCAAGAGATCGTACGTTCTATGATAGATGATACTGCATCGTGAAGGCCCATACCGCAGCCTTGATGGGGATTATACCGTTAGTAATTAATACATTCGAAGTAGAATTGTAGACTCACCCATGAGACTTCCGGTTTCAGCTAGAATAGTCAACCAGAGAGTCATATCCGCACGAAGACTTTGGAGTTCGACCGCGCTTATGTCATGTCGTCTTTCCCAGTGCGCCACTAACGTGGAGAATATTGCAGTGCAATACACTGCTAGACAATACCATGTTGTGTCGAGAGACTTTAATCTATATATATTGTGTAGGATTGAGAGCATTCTCTTTGCCGTCTCTTCGCATATCTTGGTATTTTCAGCTATTAGCTTCGGGTCATTTGTTATACAAGCAGCCGGGTGCCGTAACGTGAGTCCTAAAATTCTGGGAATTAGCATACACCTATCTAATTAGGAGATCCTTGAAGTTGATAAGGCTAAGTGGTTGATATAACGTTTGGGTACGAAATTCGATAAAGGGGATAAGGATAATCGACGGGTGCTGAAAATACTTACTAAATTCAAGCGACATGTATTCTGCATATAGCGCGAACATAGAATCATGTTCGAGATGATCCGTGCTGTGAGGTCTTAAACCAGGAGGGAGGTTTTCTTTCCAGGCCTCTAATTGTTCCTCGAGCGCCTCTATCACAGGAAGATATCGACTTGCATCCCTCTTCGCTGAGTATATGTTGGCAAACATCTCAAGGAACAATGCAGAAATCTTGAAGGCAGAAACACCGATCTCGTAACGGCACGGAAGTGATCTCGTGGTATCGACACCATCCTCGGATAAAAGTTCGTCGGCTATATTCTCCGGAAACTCGCAATCGATATCTTCTAACCGAATGGACATAGGTCGTCCCATTCTACCGTTCAATGTGACAACTGTTGATACAAGGGCCCACCACGTCCGTTTTCGAAGTTCATTCTCGAGGTTAGTTTCTTCACCTGGCTTCTTCCAGGCGCGGTGCAAACCAATTTCTATAGCGAGGCCGAGGGTATAGGTACTCAACATGCTGCTGGTATTGGACTTTGGAAATCGCATTGTATGCACACAGAGCATAGTTAAAGCCTGGATATCGTAGAAACTTTTAGATGTGGATAAGTCAAACCACTTGCTTAAAGCATAGTGATAATGCTTATTTGATAGGTCATTGAGACGAGCCCTCTGTTCGGGATTTTCCCGGTTACGGAACCCGTATTGGAGATATATAGAAGCGAATACTAGATGGATTTTGGTTGTTTCGGAAACGGTAGGTTTGAAATTAGGGTCGTCATAGAGACGTGCCAACTGAAAAAGACGTTCAGTATAAAATTAAGATAAATGGGTACGCCAAGAGATATATAAATCTGGATGATAGAGTATACTTACGAGATTCATGAAGGTAGGTTTATGTAATACCGGATGGAAAGGATAGACCATAAGAAAATACCATTCGGCATAGGTGAAAGCATCAGCTTTAGGGGGATAATCGATGTGAAGCGGAGGATTAATATTTGCGACAGACCGTAACATAGCATGGACGGATTTGTTATAAATGGGTGTGTGAGCCGGAGCATCAGGAGAAGGTTCCTCCATGTCCGGTACATCGAAAGACCCAAGATCTATAGTGCTTCCGAGAATAGATAGAGCTGTACCCTTGATAGAACTTAGAGGAGCGTGATCCGCACCAACGCCTATATGAGTATCTGCCGGTCTTGGTTCAACTGTCGAACGTAGCGTGCTGGAGAAATGTATGCTCGGAGGTCGGTATTGATCTTTCACCCAATTCGGCGACCCATGCCCATGTTGAGATTGAGACCATTGAGGCTTTCCTAGAGAATCCGGTATCTGGCTGGTCAAGTTGGCAATACCTCCATCGGAAGTAGAATTATCGATCGGGGTTGAGGATGAGCGGAAGGGTTTGATCTCAACGCCATTTTGCTGAAGTAGCTTCTCTAAGTCATGAATATGATTTAACATATCCCTCTTCTCGCGTTCCAGCTCTTGCATATATCCTCTTCGCTCCGTCCGACCAGTGACTCGGTCCGTCACGTAACATTCGAGGTTTTGATTGATACAATGAGAGCATCCTTCGGGTAGAGCATCGCAACGGATCTTGCGAACCTGAGGTAAATCGTGTTAGATCAGAAGATATATATAATGATATTGGGCAAATATATGATATGATTGGTGTGTTCGAACTCGACGAAGGACTCTGTGGGCGACGTAATGCGACGATGACGAATAATATCTTTCCAATTTTCCGTCCCGTCTTCGTGTCTCGTTTTTCTTTTCTTCTTATTCTTCGTCTTCCCACGGCACACAAATACAAACACATTGTCGGATTGGAAACCAAACATACCTTACACCGATCGCATGCTTGTCCAGTTCTCGTATAGGATTGAAGTTTACTCTTGACGACGCTAGAGAAATCATTTGGAGCGGCGCGGTCACGATCTAATCTCGGTAGCTTGCATTTGGCAGTACCGTCGGGAGAGTCGAGGTCGGCAGCTTCACCAGGCCGTTTGGGCGGTCGGCCTGGAGGCATGGCGACACGAAGCTTTGATTTGGCGAAAAGGCCCGTGGAATTTTTTGTAGAGGTGACCGTTTTGTTGGCGCACAATGGTTTGGAGCTTGTTTCGCGACAAATGAGAAAATGGAGTTTCCCGAAACCTTAAAGATCGGGAGTCGGGATGGGACTTGGGGCAGTTTGGGGACGGGACGTCCTTACCTAATAGCTAAATAAGCTATGAAATCAATTACCTCCAGGGCAATTACCTAGCATCAATTGATCTGACTTGTCTGGGCAACCCCAGCACTTACCCAGCCAACCCAGCCTACCTAGTACCAGCCTACCTTAGTACCCAGCCCAGCCAGCAGCCAGCCAACCCGTCGACCCTACCTTACCAACCTTGAACCTACTAGGTACCCTAGAGCAGCCTAGGGCTAACGCGCTAACACGCTAACACGCCTGCACGACTGCACGCTAACTCTAGAACACGCTATATCTACAACTGCCTGTAGGCTCCAGGGTTAAGATAAGGATGTACGTAAGGTACAGGACCTGTGAAATAGGCACGCTGTTTAAGAAAGCGCAAGAAACAAAGACGGATATTTGGTACGTACCCGGACTTTTAAAATCAACCATGTAACTTAAGAGCTTGATTGGAATTAGTTCCAACTTGTTTCTAACACAGCCTTCCCCAACTTGAAAATTTGTGTGGATTCGAGATTCGTAATTCTTGACCGGTACCGTAATGAGAAATGTTCAAATTCAAGACTCGAGATTTTTACAACGCTCAAGAAATCTGGGGACGATAAACTATCAAGACAATAAAACCATACGAAATCATATGAATATCAACCAACATAAATCGGAGCCTACCGCCCGCTCGGTCCTATTTCGATTCCAAAAAGCATCTCGAGTTATTGAGATCGGACTGGAGACACAACCACCGACATGAAGTTGATGGGAGATGATTAGACGTCCAGGTGTCCCGAGAAATTCGATTGTTACCTAGCTGCCTAGAACCTAGGTGATGAAGTAAGGATAAGTAAGGTACCATCGGGGCCATCGGGGTGACTCCTTGTCTTATTCGTCATTCGCTACACAACTATTGGACCCTCCCACCCCAAGGACCCTCCAAAGACGACGAGTCCTGTTTCTGCATAACGCGCCAGGACGCAAGGAGCCAACTTGGTTGGGGGACTATGACCGAAAAAGAAAAGCCGATAAACATTTGAGCATTATGTGTCGGCAGACGAAGCACCCCGAGCCCACTTCAAAGCCCCCTATGGGCCAATGTCATATTCATATCGAGCTAAGCTACGGAGTCGTCTTTCAAGTTGGGAATCGACCTCTTTGATAGGACTGGAAATGAATGCGAGCGGTGAAGGCGAGTTTGATTATATGAAGAGAGTAATTAAACTAACTGCATATATACCGAACACGTAGGTATCTATACGTATCTATACCTACGTGCGGCATAAAGGATAAAGTCAAGTCAAGCCAAACCAAACCAACCCAAACCAAAACATACCCAGGATAGGTATACCGACCTGGCAGCCATGAAGCAAAGTCGCATAATGATAGTCCGCAGACTTGAAGAATGGAAACATTCGAAACAACTCACACTTACCTAAGCCATGCAACTAAACTAGCATGGCTACCTCAAGTGCTGTTAGGGTCCTTTGATGTAGGTGCTAGGAATCCATCGCCCAGTCTTCAAAAGCTAGGCTTGCTAGGGGCTGGCTAGGGCATGGCTAGGGCAAGCCTTGTCGACGGTGGCTTGGCGGACGAAATCTCGACCTAGACCGCCCGTGGACCCGGCCGATTTGCTAATGATATGAGGCACCCTGGTCGTGATGGGCATGATGGGGTTTCTAGAAGGATGGAAAAGGATGAATAGAGTATGTAGAAACGATGGAGCCGATGCAAGTGCACGACAGAATAAGAACTCAAAACAGCCTATGACGGCAGACAACATATGACATGTATGCACATGTGCGGGAGTGATAGGACTGAGTATATTTCGTACGGCAATGTCACACCCCCAATTCTACAGAGTATCCTTCTACCCCTTTTCTTTTTTTCTTAATATAGTATTGCCTACTCGTATATAAGGTAATAAATATACTCCGGCTGTGTTAGTTACGTAGCAACAAAGCTGGCGCAGCAATACGAGTTCCAAAGTTTACCTACCCATCCAGCTCGACCAGCCCATCGCGAGATCCGCCGGCTCCGCACGTAGCCCTACACAACTAGGCTATTAGATAGAGTTACTCACATAAATTGATGGATGTGTACAACGATAAAGATTGCGGGAACAGCGGATGTGGTGGCTTAAAGATCTTAATGAAGACGCGGGTGAACCAAACAATTGGGTCTGTCCTGCATATGAACTGTACGCTGTACAACTAACAAGTCGTCCCTTAATTTATCTGAAGAGAGGACAAAACATGGGATCCCATACTTCCGCGATGATTAATGGCGTTTGATTCTGTACGCCGTAGGAATCTTTAGTATGATCTCCAGGGCTAAGGTTACGCTGAATAGGACCCCTGAATTCAAGGGGATTTCTTGGGGGGTTCCACTATTATAGGGAATGATGAAATTATGACTAACAGCTGATAGCCGCTGATAGCCAGCTGCCTGTCGTGCCCCTCTATACCCCACTAGAATCTTGAATCCATTCATCCCACTATCAATCTTCAGTGAAACCATCAACATCCCTCTCGATACTTTGCGACATAGAACGACCAATAGATTTGTGCTTAACTGTAATCAATATAGCCCATCGCCGAGATATTAGACAACTTCACTAGTGAATTCAAAGAGCCGATCATCTAGCCATGGCATCTCCCGACGAGGGCGAGGCGATACAATCGTCAGAAATCTTAGAGACAATTCACTTAGAACACGTCCCGTCAACACACACAGTTCACATCGGTCTCTTCAAGAATGTCACCAACGCCGATTTCTTACAAAAGCAGCTACTAAGTCGGAACTCCGAATTCGAGTACGCTTTCATCGACGCCACATCCGTACATTCCCCACAAACCCCCAAGTTTTCCCATGAGCCCAAACTCATCAGTGTGCCAGGTAGTCTCACGCTTCCAGATCCTAGCCGCAGTGTACAAGGCCATAACAATCCAGATGAGCGGGACCATGAAAACGCCCAACATCCACTCTGAGATCGTGTGTTCACTAAGCCCAAACAACAACGTGGGTGTCTCATAACTCATTCCCTCGCACGTCATGTTTATACACTAACACACGCCCCCAAAGATCTCCGAAGCCTACCGGCGATTCGGAATAACCGCCACCACGAACGCCCTAATAATCATCAAAGTCCTCATCACCCCATCCTCCTCCACCCTCACCCCCACCTCTATACAACAACACCTACTCGCCCACGTCCAGGGCACCCCCACCCCCCTCACAGACGAGGCCCTGCAGTCGTCGCTCACGGACTGGGGTAAGGTGCGTAAGTACTACAAGCTAAACGGCGTGAACTGGCTTGACTCGGTTAAAGACGAGGCTCTAAAGCGGGGGGAGATGGAGGTTTTGGTGTTAGAGGGAATGGCGTTGAGGGGGCTGTGATGGCTTCTTGGTTTTCTTGGCATTTAGGAAGGATTTAAAGGAATTAAGGTTACTTAGGTATGTGATAAAGAAGGCGAAATGAATAAGAAATACGAATGACATATACGAGGGATACGAAGGCTGTCGATGAATGTGAGATGCGAGATACGGGCGACGCAAAAGCATAAAAAGAAATGGCAGGTAGGTAAGCGACAGCTAATCCCAGCCATAGAGCTCAATTATATTCAACTTTTTTTTCATTCTTAATATAAGAAACATATACAGCGAGTATTCCTCTTTAGCTACATACTTGAAGTATAGCATAGGTAAGGAATCCGCGTAATTATAAGTAGTTCATATCATAACTCATAGCTCTCACGCAGTGCAAAACCCCCAATAGCACGCGTATATCAGGGTATTAATCCGTAGTCCCCATCTCCCTTTCCCATCCCGTCGCATCATCAATCTCCCTCGTACCTATCACCTCCCCTTCCTTTCCCTTCACCTCTCCCCATCTTACTTCACCCACCTCACCCAGCAAACCCCAACCCCCTCCCAACCCTCCTCTTAACCTCCGCCCACATAGCATCGCGTCCACTCTTGGTCCTCGCAACCGCATCCCGATTCTCATGCGCGCGTCTAAGGAGATACTTCATACACTCGCCCGTGGTGCCCCAGACAATATACTTATACGCCTTCGGCACATCCCCTTTCTCCTTCACGAACCCCTCGCAACCCTTCGACGCGCACACGAGCTCGCAGCTGACTTCGTCCGCCATGCCCTGCAGTTGCGCGATCGCGAGTTCCGTGTTGCGGTCCGCGGACGGACTGTCCCTGATCGCGCGCGCCTTCCGCACGGACTCGAGGTTGTGCGAGCCGAGGAGGATGCTGACGTGCGGGAAGGGCGTGCTGGGCTTGGGTGTCTGTAGCACGGAGTTCCAGGTTCGGCATATGAGGCTTTCTACGATTCCGTTGTACGCTGCGTCTGTGTCGGCCTTGGTGTCGTGGATGATATGGCGAGGGTCCGCGCCCAGGTAGGCGCCGCGCACGAGTTTGATGCCTAATGTGAATCCTTCCTTAGATGCAGCGGCGAGGTGTGAGGCGAGGGTTGAGGGCGTCGATTTTAGGTAGGTTTGGTATGTGCCGTAGATGATGGCGTGGCCGGGTGTTTTGTTGTACTTGCGTTGATATTCTAGAGTCCAGTCGTCGATGCCGGCCTGGACCGCCGTCTGCTCGGCGTCGAAGAGTAGCGGGACATCCCTCTCGGCAGCTAGGTTGCAAATCTCATCGATGGCCTTTCGCAACTCTTTTGGAGGTGGAAGACGGTTCTTCAGGGCGTATAGTGCTTGGCGTCCTGCGCCACTGAACTTCAAAGCCACGAAATCAGTGGGTCGTGCGAGCCGTACCGTTTCTAAGGTGCCGGTAGCCCAGGGGCCGATTTCGTTGCGTACACATTCATCAGCTACAGGACCTGAGTCACACGCCGAGAGGTTCTGTGTCTGCGTTTCGGTGAGGACGATCTCACGGGCATAACCCAAGATAACGCCGGTAAAGCCGATTTTATTCAGGCCGTCAACGGTATGACGAACCTCAGCTGCGTTCTCGCCGGCGCAAAACTGGGCGTAAAATGTCTTCTTGAGGAACCAACGTAGTAGAGGATTCTTATCTGGGTTGAAGACTGCTCGATTGGAATGGGCAAGGACGTTCATGATGGCTAAGGAAGGAGGTAGTAAGACCCGCGAAGATGATATGCTAGTGGTGGCCAAATTACGTAGCACCGTTGACAAAGGAAGAACGGATAGAGGCGCCGGCTGAACCATCGGGGGCGATTCTCTTGTGATTTGTGTGGGAAGATGATTTACTGATGTTATTGAAGATAATGTAGGTTGGTCTGCGGGAGGCGATGGTCTTGTTGTGGATGAGTGTATGTGTCTTCTCCTCGTTGACGTAGCTACCATTCTTGTAAGTACCCTTAGGTTTTGGTTGGTGCCATAACGGCCTATGGGATAAAGGCCGCATTGTGAGTGCCTTATCGTAGCTAGAGAACCTGGTAGCAGGGACGACCTGCTTAACGCCAGTGCTTGTACCATTGTTAGTGTTTTGCGGTACCGCAATGGTACTAACGATACCGATAGGTTGATAAGTTGGATAGGTATTTAGTATGTAGGTAAGGTGCGACTAAGATGTGATATGGAAAGGTATAGGGTGTAGAGTGTAGGGAAGGTGAGATGCGGGATATGGGATATAGGAACGGATAGGAAAGTGCTCAGATAGATGAGAAATATAGTCAACAGTAAGGGACAATGGGAGGTCTAAGTATAAGTACGGAGTGGGAGACTATACTTTTAGCTATCGAGGGCTTCTATTGTTGATTATCCTAACTGGCATCTTTATCTCCGGAATCGCAACGGCCTCAGCTGCACAGCTATGATGAATGCCGACAGGGGCGCATCGTACGGCATCAGAACCGCGTCGAGTATGGCGAACCGTCCACCACGAAAGTCCGATATTCCAATCACGACTCAATGTTCATAGCGATACTGCAGGTCCAATCCACCGGGAGCTCTTATCATCGGTGATCACGTGGACCCATCGAGTGTGAGTATGCCGCAAGTAGCCGTGGTGTAAAGAGGTAATAAAATGGTGCCATTGTCCAATCAGAGACAAAGCCGCAGGGTAGCGGCATGGCGAGACCCGAAAGAGTGAGCAATAGCTTAAGGTTAGCGCGCTCAGTCGACCGAGCAGTACCCCTTGCACCGTATTGGTTCTCTACCTAAGGTAGGCTCTAATCAAAGTCCGGTCCGGTCAGTCCGGCTTCCAATGGATAACCGAATATAGCAAGAATAAGCCGCGCGTAAATTATAAAATTCTGAGCGGTTCGAGGCCTCTGATCAAAACGTGGGGTATCCAGGGCCAAGCCGAATGCTCGGTCGTGGCGCGCACTGTTCAAGGTTCCTTGCAAACTTGATGCGATGATGGCCGAAAGCGCTAATTCAAAATAATGGGCTATTGAGTAATCTATAACGTAACTTTTCGTATGTAAGCCACGTGCCCCGATGGTTAATTTTCGAATATATCTTGTGATTATATCTTGTGAATACCAAATTCCGTTGGAATTTGTTGCGGATATTTTCGCGAGGCTTTCGAGGTTTCTGTCATATCGTAAAACCCCGCAATTTTCAAGGTTCTAAGGTTTTCTGTACGTCGAATTGCCCGGCGCGGTTAATGCGGAAGTCCCATGCGGAGTACAGTAGTTGCAGGTAAACCGCTTGAGATAAGGCCGCATGAAAACATAGACTTCCCTAAACATCATTCGGCATTAAACGGATTTGGACGAGTTCTCGGTTCCTTCTAGCTCATAAGGCCGATATTATGTGCTCATGTCGTTTTCTCGTCAAGTTGAGTGGCTTTTCCAACATGTCTTCGGATAAACTCGACGTATCCGACAGGCCGGCCTTTAGCAAGGGATAGCAGGTCTTGAACGGCACCGTATGCAAGCCCAAATTTCAAGCCTTTCCTAGCAGTCCTTGCAGTCTCGGCAGCCGAAAAACGATCTACATCGGGAGTGATTAGACTTGTGATGATGACAATAGAAATGATTATAATAAAAACTGAGGGAACATACTCCAAAAACTGAAGCCACCAGCTACGGCTAGACTGGCCATGACAGTACTGAAAAGATCCTTGGTTCCTCGATAAACATCAAACAGGTTCTCGGCGCAAAACATAGCAGTGCTTAAAATGCTAAGCCTTGCTCCGACTTTCAAGCCTTCCTTCAGCCCACCTAATGCTAAGTGATAATTCTTGCTCTTATGATAAAGGTACCATCCAGTGGTAGACCTAGGAAGCCGATGAGCATTTTCGGCTCTAAAACGTAAACCCACCGTCTTACTGCCATGCGCAAGACCTAATGTCATGCCCACACCAAAAGCTGTCATGGCAGCAGCTGGTATGCGTAAGAAGGGCGGGATAGACAAGCGGGACTCATTCCATATCTGAGTATATTCCTCGCGGGTGGGAGTCCATGCGTGTCTAACATCCTCGTCAGAGTTTGCCATCTCTAATTGCGCTATAGCCTTTGCGAGCTGTCGCAAAGATGAGTTTCTTTATAATCTCAGAAAACTTTGTGATAAGGGAGAGCGGATAAATTGAACTATTCAATTAAGCTTCGGTAGAATGTTGAATGATGTATGTAAAATCCATAAAATTACAATTGATAGTTGTACCTGCCAGCTCTGCTGAGCAAAACCCGAAAGCTTCAAAGCTTTGACCACTTTCTTACATAATGCGGAGTTTTCAGATAGCACATTGATGCAGGCACTTTACGCGACCACGTGCCGCCGCGTCTATTCGGTTACGATTATCTAGGAAGCTCCATCCTTGTATCTCTCCAAATAGGTACGAATCGCGTCTTATCAAACTCATTTTACATAGAATCGAACAAGAATCTTGGAACATCGAATAATACTATCTATACATCTCTCTAGAGGAAGAGTGTCGCCGTTCATCGGTTGGTAATTGAAGATGGTAAGGAATTCATTACATTCGATAAATTTGTGTTAAGGATTTGGGTCTCTAGCCTAAACGGGTCGATGCACATTTTCATGCGAACACCCGTCTCGGCGGCGCATACATATTACATATAGGATATCATCTACGACCACTTCATACCTAATTGTAGCGTCCGACATCGCTAACCCACGTATAGGTTAGACGAAATGAGTTGAAAGACGTGGATATATCGATCAGCCTCAAGTACGGCATCCACACCATTTTCCTATTCGTTGACCCGATGAAACCTCTTATCGACGTAGCAGAAGAGTTGTTGGAAATCTTGACGGAGCGCTATCCTAAGGGATTAACATCTTTTTCGCTGGAGAGAGGAGAGTCGAAGATCGAGCTTCCTGATGACCCTGAGCAAATCGAGTTTGCTCTACCCAAGGTAGCAAACGATTTTAGTCAAGGCTGGGATACTCTTGATTCCGCGAAAACGCAAACTCCAGTCGATATTGGCCTTGCAAACAACAACGTTGTGGCATTCACTTTCAAACCCTCAGATGCAGACTCGGAATACGAGCCCGAATTCCAAGTCGACGTCCCGGACCTCGAGGATGTTCCTGTTGAAGAGTAACGAACGTATCTGTAGTGGTCACATTTTAACATTCGATTGATGCTGGTAGTGATGGGATTTGATGGATGATTACGATGACTTCGAGTAGCGATTTTGAAATATGTTGGGCTTTTATATATTGAAGAAAGCTAGACGAGAATACTATAAGATGAGAAGACCGCCATGTCTCATGATACACCATGATGTACCTACCTAGATACCTAAATACCCAGTATCTATGTGGGTAGCTCATCATATCATTTGACCTAAGTTACTACAATTCTAGTAACGTCGGGAAAAGATCAAAGAATACAACAAAAAACAAAGCCCCTATCAAACTTCAGAAATTTAGATAAATGATGGATGATTTGGATACAGATCTGTAAATCATATGCCAATTCGTATCGCTAAATTTAGTGATTTCTAATGCCTGCATGTGATACGATACAGGGACCCAAGCCCGCTGTAAAGTCCGAGAGCCGACGCTTCTATTTAGTGGAGCGGCCCTAGTGGAACCCCCTATCGAACCCCTATTTTCCGAGTAGCTCTTCCAGTAAGACACAAGGATTCCAAAAACTTGTTTCTTATTTCGTACACAAACGACGATGCTCCAAACGCTCCCAATGCTTTCTTTTTTTCTTTTTTAAGTGCCAGTTTTAGGTACCATTCGTTATTACCTAACGGCTTTGGCCACATGCCGTCGTCTACATGTCCCCTGCGACTATTCTTCGCAATGTTTTGCGAGTCCTTATCCCGCTCTGCATAGCTTCAACTGTTTATTTATATCTTTATCCAGTTTTTCTAGGATGTGCGTTTCCGCTTCCGCCACAAGAGGCTGGCAAGACCGAACCTGAGAGCTCTGCTACCGCCTTTCAACATACGCTGCGACAGCATGTTGCCCCGTCGAAAAGTGCAGCTCCGTTCCGACTCCTAGCACTCGGCGATCCACAGCTCGAAGGCGACACATCTATCAGGAATTACAACCGCGAATCATTCCCTCACCTGACCTGGGCTATCCGCCACCTTACTTACAAGACCGACCAACCGTCTCTACGTAGACGTCTGCGACAGGTTGTTCATGATCTTGTAGATGTATTTTTCGACGATCTTTTCGATACGGCCGAGTCGATACGCAAACGCATAGATTTATTCGGAAACGACTTCTACCTCGCCCATATTTATCGAACGCTACAATGGTGGGCCAAACCCACCCATGTCACCGTGCTCGGTGATTTGCTAGGAAGCCAATGGATCCGAGCTCCTGAATTCAACCGGAGAAGTTCGAGATTCTGGAACCGTTCGTTCAAAGGGGGTGAACGTGTCCCCGACGAGGTTGCGGCGTACCCTGCGGAGGAATACGAACTGGCTGGGTTACTCGGCGTCGAGGACGAAAACGCGGCGGCTTGGCGGCGTAGGATCATTAACGTCGCAGGTAACCACGATATTGGATATGCGGGCGACTTGACTTTCGAGCGACTAGAACGATTCGAACGTGCGTTTGGCAAAGCAGCCTATGAGTTACGATTCGAACTTCCTATTTCCGATCCAGCGACGAACGCGACTATATACGATCCTGAAAGCAACCCAGACTCCGATCGTTTGCCCCCTGAGCTTCGAATCGTTAATGTCAATAACATGAACCTTGATACTCCGGCCTTCGACCAAAGTCTCCAGGACAAGACGTATACCTTTGTGAATGACGTTATCAACACTGCCTCCGCTGTCGAATTTGCGGGGCATTTCACGGTGGTTCTAACACACATTCCATTATACAAACCCGAAGGAATCTGCGTCGATGCTCCCTATTTTAGTTTTCACTCTGGTGGTGGCGTCAAGGAACAGAATCAACTCTCGGCCGACGCATCCCGTGGGTTTCTAGAAGGTATCTTTGGATTGAACGGTGACCCTAGTGCACCAGGACAGGGTAGAGGTCGGAGGGGTGTTGTTTTGAATGGGCACGATCACGAGGGCTGCGATACGTATCATTACATCAATCAAACGGAGGGCGAGGAGCGGCAATGGAAAAATACTTTATGGGAGACTGCGAAGACTGACAAATATCTCGGAAACCCGGACATTCCAGGATTGAGGGAGATCACTGTCCGGAGTATGATGGGTGGATTCGGAGGCAATGCCGGATTGCTTAGTGTGTGGTTTGACGAAAACGACTGGGAGTGGAGGTTCGAGTTTGCGAATTGCGCTTTGGGCACCCAGTATCCCTGGTGGTTCGTCCATATAATCGATCTCATCGCCGTCGTCGTGCTTGTGCTTTACGGCATCTTACAGGTGGCCGCTGCTGCGGGTTTCGATTTCGAGAAGCGACCGAAGGTTTCTGTGCCCAAGATCGAAATTAGCGAGCACATCGACGAGATCCCCGACGAGAAACCCGCTCCCGTCAGCAACGGCGATACTAAGAAGGGATAGGTTCCCTTGTACGACCTGCGGCAGACTTACAGCACGGAAGTGTCACGAATCACGAATACTTGTACTAATATGAAGTATAGACTAGGATCCCAACGGATTGTTAATTAGAGCTCAAACATTATTATACGCAGCGTTTTCGCAATCTTGATATATCTCATACGATCTATGCGATATTATTTGATGAAGATGAAATATTTGACAGCTTTTATTAACTTGATACATATATGCAATTTTACAGCACTTTTATAACTTAAAATCGAGAACCACGACATCGACCTGGGCGTGAGAGTCTAAATCTGACCCGTTGCTAGATCGCGTGAACACAGACAATATATTATCATACTGCAACCTCGTGGTATCGACCAATGGCTCCGTCGGCGGGAACCCATCTTCCCGCCACACGACCTCATAATCGGAGTAATTAGATTTCTTCGAGGCCTTCAGGATCGTCAAGGTAGACGCCGCATGGTCCGGCAGAATGAGATATAAGTCGTCGTCTTTACTCACAGCCAACCGTCCTCGCTTCCCTCCCTGCACACCATTTACGTGCGGAAGAGCGCGTTGAGTCCAGGTCCCTATTCCCATAATTAGCTCCACCATCTACTAGCAAAAGCAAAAGCAAAAGAGAAAACTTACCATCAGGCGCCCGATAATAATGCTTCCAGCGCATCCCACCCTCCAACGCGTCGCGATTCAAAACATGCACACCCCCCTCCCCATCCACAGCCTGCGCCTCCTGATTCGCCAGCCCGCTCCCCTTCGGGATCTCAAACGCTACGATGCCCGGCGCATCGGGTCTTACGCCCTCATCCCCTTTCGCTAAATCCGCGACCACGACTCCCGCTCCGTTCCGCCATACACTGCCCCCGTCGTCCGAGTACGCGTAGCAGATGTCGTGGTTGTTGGCTCCTGAGTTCGGGCCTGCTTGCTGCTTGTGCTGCGTGTCGTTGGGGTCGTCCCACCCCGTGTAGTGCACGAAGCCCCGGTATACCCAGGTCGCGTGCAGACGGCCGGAGCGGTGGTCTAGCCCGTGGATGTAGGGGTTGTTTTGTACGCCTTTGAGGTTCGTGCCTAGGATTTTGTAGCCGTAATTTGTTGTAGATGAGGTGGGGGAGGGGGAGGTGTATACGGCTACGTGGTCGTCTCCTAGTCCGGCTTTCCCGGTTCGCCAGGTGAAGAGGAGAGAGGAATCGAGCTGGACGAAACGTGGGTAGGTTATGTAGCTGAATAACGCGTCTTCGGAGGCGGAGAGACCCGGGAGACGTCGTAGGTGCGGGGTGAAGAGGGATTTGGTCCATGTGTGCGATTCGGGCGTTTTGGCGATGTTGGGGTGGGAGTGGCGGTAGCGGACTCTGGGGTTGGTGAGTATGGAGTTTGAGGGTGATTGATGGGGGTGGCTTACATGTCGCAGTGGTGGTCGTATGAGAGGTGGATTGTGCCGTCGCCAGGACAGATACCGAGCTTAGTACACACTCAGCTTCTACTTTCCTTTTTTTCAGAAAAAATAAAAATAAAAATGAAAAAAGGTTTGAGTCCTATATTACCTGGACTGTATTATGCCCATCATCCGTCGTCTGCGGGTAGTCGTCGAACACGAACGTCTCCCACTTCCCCTCCGGCAGCTTCCTGCGCGAGAGGTGGATATACAGCGGCTCCTTGGCGCTATCCGCCGACAGCTGGCTGTAGAAACAGGCGTACTGCCATCCGTTATACGATTGGATGGCGTCCTGCTGGAACGCGTTCCCGTTCAGCACGCAGTTCCGGTGTGTCGGGTCCAGGCCAAGAACAGATACCGAGGGTTCTGGTAACGTCATTTCGATCTCGTTTGTAGGTGTGAAATGATAGGTAGGTGCCTTTTTGAGAAATTGATGAGAGATACAGTAGGATAGGAGCCTCAGATGACCGAGGTTGGTTATAGGATGAAGGGATATGAAACTAGATGAGATGTGATGCGCCGGTAGAAGAGTGGTGGGTGTGGGAGGCTAAATGCAATGCAGCTACGAGGATCTGGCGGCGGATGCGACGATGCGACTTCTAGAACGGATTCGAACGGGTCGCGATGGTGTCACAATAGATTGCGTGCAGCTAGATACCCGTAAGTTTTAGATTCAATTGTTGCTATAGCTTGCCTATCTTTTTTCTTAATCAATTGTATGGAGGCTCTCGTACGATGGAGTTTGTCTTCGACTATGTATTCTTTGGAGGATGAAGCGCCGGTGTAGTATCACCCGAGTAGAAGCTCGAGTCGTAGTGAAGGCCGAAAAGACCTATAGGATACGAGCTATAACCCCACAACTGATGGGTTTATGACGAAATGTTTCCTTTTATTGTCAGTTCAAGTTCTTGCTTGAATTTTTATATCTGTTGACTTTTTTCTACTTCAAAATTAATGTACATATAACTATACGATTACGGTACGTTAATTGCCTGTTGAATGCCGTGTAACGTGAGTGGCAACCCCTGAGTGTTACCCCTATTTAGAATATAGAGCCAACTTAAACCATGTTCGCCTCTTACTCTATAGACGGTCATCTTTAATATTCATTTTATGAGTGGTGCGCTTGTATAAGCTTATGATACTTCATTATTTCGTGTTGGTGACATATCCCACGTCAAGAACCCAACACGAAAATTCACTATTCTGCTTCATCATTTCAAATGCGAAGACTAAAATAAGCGACTGTCCTAGGTAAGCTACCTAGCCATGGTATGTCCTGGTTCGTCTCCCCCGCATTGAGCCTAAAATGAAGACCATCTCCGTAGTGGAGGTCGAGCTTCGACTTCAATCAGCCAGGCTGGTTGGTCGGCTTCCAGCATTCGGTCCTGAGATCCATCCTTCAGAAACTCATCTCCACTTCTCCTACAACCCCAAAAGCTAACCCTGTCAGCTTCTTTTTAGCTGTCGTCTGTGGGTGATTCGATCTTTCAAGACATTATGTATGCTACGTTGTTATTATCCACAAGCACTCTAGAAGATACGATGAGACATCGAGACATGCAGATTTGGATATTTCAGGCGGCGTAAGAAACCCGAAAAATCTATGAAAATTGAAGCTGTAAACGCTCCGTGAATCTAATTAGCGTTGATATCAAACTCCAGATTTACGGAATAATTCCCCAACTTCGGCCTACTCCAGTCCCCAGATCAACTAGCCCTGGCCGCCCATGGGGTAAGAAAACTAGGGCCTACGCAAGCTAGAGCCATTGCTATCTAGTCCAGCCAGGGTCACCTCGGCCAAGTGACGCCCAAAGCCTTTCGACCAAGCAATCTCGCGATTCTATTTGGTGGAAGAATACGGAATTTACCCAGCCTGCATTTTCCACCCATCACAGTCCCCGGGACATGGATCTCGAGAACCACCAGAGGGGATTCCAACCCCCAGATCTCTCGCATCCCGGTACCCCCAAACAACGTGGTATCGCGGTGAGGCGAGAAATCTGCTATCGGCAGCTCACCCGCAGCATGCATGCCTTTAAAGGTAGGGTGTCGCCGCTCATCTTACGACCTTCCTGGTCTTTTTCTTTCTCGTGTATCGCTGAATAATACTCGGACGACGGTACCGCGCTCGTTTTTTTTAAGACGGAGACAGAGAATTGAAGGCACCGCGAGACGTCAGATATTGGGAAAAGAGGCTTGGGATCGTTCCCGCTAATCGATAATCATGTCGTCCATATTAAGATATATCGTCAAAAATGACGCGATGAAAACAGATCCGAAGGAAATCTACGGATGGAGGGTTTACCTTTTGGCTTGCTCGGTAAGTCCTAGATGCTCTCGTAATATTTTCCCTCGAAATACTAACAATTATTCTCACTTAGGCTTGTTTCGGCGCCATGTCTTTCGGATGGGATAGCGGTGTGATTGGCGGTGTTATCAACCTCGACTCATTCATCCAGTATGTACTTCCTACACGCCGACACTGTCATTTTTCATTTAGCTTGAATCCTAACATATCCTTCACAACAGAGCCTATGGTTTAGGAAGCAAAGACGACGTCGCGACAGCTAATCTCCAAGGAAATATCGTCTCCGTTCTGCAAGCTGGATGTTTTGTCGGCTCTCTCGCGGCTTACCCCTTAACCGACGCTTTTGGTCGCAGGCCTTGCCTGATGGTTGCCGCTCTCTTCACTCTAGCTGGTGTGGCCATGCAGGCTGCTGCGTCTGGTCATCTTGAGCCCATGTATATTGGTCGATTCGTCTCTGGTAAGCTTTTGCCAACTTTACTGTGAATGCATCAAACCCCTTTCACATGCTAATCCGTCACCTCTCACAGGTCTTGGCGTTGGCGCATCTAGTGTCATCAACCCTATCTACGTCACCGAAAACGCGCCTCGCGCCATCCGTGGTCTTCTTACCGGCATGTATCAAATGTTCATCGTCACCGGTGGCATGATAGCCTTCTGGGGCAACTACGCCGTCAGCGTGCACTTGCGCGGCCCGAAGCAATACATCGTGCCCCTATCCATCCAAGGTCTCCCCGCGCTCCTTCTCTTCTGCCTAATGGCCCTTTGCAACGAATCTCCCCGCTACCTCGCCCGCAAGGACAAGTGGGAGGAAGCCAAGGCCGTGCTCGTGCGCATCCGAAACCTCGGCCCCGACCACCCGTACGTGCAAGACGAGTTCCAGGAGATCGTCGACCAGCTCGACTACGAGCGCCGCCTCGTCGGCGACGCCAGCTTCTGGTCCCTACAGAAGGAGATGTGGACTGTCGCTACTAACCGCAAGCGCGCCATTCTCAGTATTCTGCTTATGGTCTGCCAGCAGATGACCGGCACCAACGCCATCAACGTGTACGCCCCGCAGATCTTCAAGAACCTCGGCATCACGGGTACCTCGAACTCGCTCCTCAGCACCGGTGTTTACGGCATCGTCAAGGTCGTCTCCTGCGGTCTCTTCTTGCTGTTCATGGCTGACTCCCTTGGTCGTCGTAAATCTCTGCTCGTCTCGTCTGTCGGCCAGGCTTTTTGCATGTTCTACATCGGCCTATACGTGCGCATCTCGCCTCCCCAGGATGGCCAGCCTGTGCCTGGTGCCGGATACTTCGCTCTCGTCTGTATCTTCATCTTCGCTGCTTTCTTCCAGTTTGGTTGGGGTCCCGCATGTTGGATCCTAGTCTCCGAGATCCCGGCCGCGCGTCTACGACCTATGAATGTCGCGCTTAGCGCTGCTACGCAGTGGCTGTTCAACTTCGTCGTCGCGCGCGCTGTGCCGAATATGTTGGCTACCGTCGGAGCGCACGGGTACGGTACTTACCTCATCTTCGGCAGCTTCTGCGTGAGCATGTTCTTCTTTGTCTGGTTCTTCATTCCTGAGACTAAAGGTATGTCTACTCCTCTATCTCCTTTTTATTATTGTGTGAATCAAAGTACTCATTCTTTTACTAGGTATTTCCCTCGAGCATATGGACCAGCTTTTCGGTGTTGCGGAACAACACAAGCTGGAGGTCACCGAGGGCTCGAAGCATGATGTGTCTAAGATCGAGATCGAGGAGCATTCTAACCGGTCGGACAATAGGAGCGTGTAAAAAGGATAGTAATGAAGGATATGAAAACTAAAATACCCCGCTGCTCTTGTATGAGTTTCTTGTAGGTTTAGATAATTAGCTGAGAATTTGTGAGATTCTGCAATATTTCAAGCACTTTCGGAACTTTGGATCTCTTTTTTACCGCATGCTGTGCATATGCGATGGTTCTAACCTAGCGTCTAGGGCCGTTTTCTAGAGAGCACAATAGAATAGCCGTGAATTAGGATGTAGTGAATCTGTGCCTACCTAGGTGTAGAACGTTAATCGTTACTCATAGGCCATCCTGTTTGCTCTTATGTTAACAGAGATCCATGACATGTTAAAGATGGCTGATTGACACGTTTCTCTCTTCGTCATGATCGATTATAGTAATGATTTCGCGTTGCTCCAGCTCTTGTGGTATCATCATAGGCATATCATCCGGTTTGTCTCCTATGTATATGACTAGACCCTCATGACGATGCTGACTTGTCAGTAGTCCTGAGAACACCACACTGTATTGTGACTTACCTTTATACAATAACTGACAGACATGGCAAACATTTCCTCTACAATTATTTAAATCAAATATTATTCCACGTTAAATTCTCTGCCAGGACAACAAGGCAATATTAACATTTCAATTATGCGGCCACTACGGGTTATTATTGCTCCCTCCGGAATCGAGGAGGACCTGGAGGCAGACAAAGTAGCCGACTGTATCGAGAAAGGGATTAGAGAAGGCTTTCCTGGAGATGACGCCTTGGTACGCAAAATACCACTCTATGATGATAAAGACTTCATCAAATCATTCTTAGCACTTCACAATTGTGAAATCTACTGCGTTACTATCAACAATCCATTCTGCTATGCTGTCGAGTCTTGGTTCTGGACATGTGACGATGGTAGCACCGCCTTAGTGGATCTGAAGGCAGTTGCTGGATCACATAAAATACCAGATAATTGCCTTGATCTCATCAAGGGCACAAGTTACGGGGTTGGAGAATTACTTAACGCAGCACTTGACGCTGGTTGTACGAAGATTATCATTTCCTGCGACAGCTTTGGAGCGTTGGATGGGGGCGCGGGAATGCTTCAAGCACTTGGAGCTAGGTTATTCGATATAAGCGGGAAAGACATACTGACAATTGGTGGTGGTCCTGAACTGACCAACCTAAGTCGCATTGATATGAGCAATATTCATCCTAGGTTGCGCAACAAAAGTAAGTCCAAAGCTAGTTTGATATACTGATATACTCTCAACTAACGTGAGTGTTCTTGGCAGAAGAAAAAATACGTATCGAAGCTGTGTGTCCCACGATGGACGTGCTCTGTGGCTCCAAAGGAGTTGCCTTAGCTGATGGGCCTCAAAATCAAGCATCAATGGAACAAATCGAGGATCTCACATTAGCGTTGGAGATTTTCGCTGAAATCGTAGGGAATCTACTGGGGGAAGATGTTGGTTCCAAGCCTGGAAGTGGTGTTTCTGGTGGTTTAGGTACTGGATTGATGCTACTGGGAGCCAAGTTTCGGACAACCCCCGATGCTGCGAGCAAACACCTTGACCTTGAAAAGTTGTTCACCGAGCCTTGGGATGTCGTGTTCACGGGTGCAAGATCTTTATCGTCTCTAGATCCCAAAGCAGGGAAAGCCATAGAGATTGCGCGACGTGCTCGAAACCATGGCGTTGCTGTAATGGCTGTGGCTAAGACCATTGGAGATGACAGACCCGCAGACCTTTTTTACAAAGGGTTCACTTCATTTACAGGTATTTCTGAAGACTGTACACTCGGGGAACCGCAGGTCGAATATCTTATTGAGCAGGCTGTGGGAAGATTTATTCTAGTTATTCAGATCGGGTTATCGTTACATAGGTAGGGACTAGACTCGGTGTCTACCTAGTACCTGTAGTCGGGAATTGAGATAAGAGTCTACCAAATCTTTTGATGTGTATCTAAGGATAAAGGTATTATTGAATATTCAATTGGCGATAGAGGATATAGGTTTTGGGGTTTTCGGGCGAAGAATGCCTCGGTAAGGCATTCTAAATTATTACCCCTATTCACGCCGCCAACCCCTTTTCCACTAATAGATATGTACTTTAGAAGATGTGGCCAAGCCAATGAATATTTTAACAATTTGCACGGCTATCTATCATGCGAAAAGAAACCTTATAAGTAGATAGGTAAGTAGGTAGGTATATATTGTATTATGCAGTGCTAACCCCTGTTCATTGCGAATATGCGCCATAATCGTGATATCGAGCATAATTAGGTACGTGTCCAGTTCGGTTTTTTTAGGTATATGGAGTAGTAATAGAAATGGAATGAATATATTTACCTATTCTCTACCTATCTATTTACATCTAATCTTACCGAATTAGAACATCTTATCACTCTCCTCCAACTTCTAGTCTAGGCTCATCACGAGAAACGCTGAATAAGCCAATTTCTTACAAACCAGATCACCATGCTCACCACCATAAGCATGAATATCCATGACACCAAGCCTGCTATTATGTGATCGCGGAATGTTTGCGCCGCATCGCCTTTGCTATTATTATGTGGGAATGGGCGATCGGGTATAGGGACGTTCAGAATCTTGCACAGCGGCTCCCATCCTTGGCTGACTTCGTAGAAAAATAGCTTTTCTGGGGGTACAGCTTTCCTTAGATGCTCCTCGTGCCTGCGAAGGGTATCCTCCTCGATCTTTTCCTGGTCGTAACGCCACATCATTATGTGATGGAACCGTTCGCGCCATATTCCGTACACTTGGGTCTTGTGCAGCCATAGAACCACGATAGGGAGGTACCATGTTCCCATCAGACTATTTAGATAGTTCATGCTTTTCCACCAGGATGCCTGGTCTCTTGTCGTCGCTATTACGATCGCGTCAGGGTAGACTCGCATGATTTCAGGGGTGAGCGTCGCAGCGGGGCAGTCCATGGTTGCAACGTAGCCGTCGAGTACGTCGGATATAAGCCAATCAAGCTTTTTCTGTTCTGAGAACGTCCGGGCTCTCGGGGCGAGCTCCATTATATCGAGCCAAGCTTTTATCTGATCGACTGTACCTCCGAGAGATTGGATGCCAGAATCGTGGACAGGGCCATCGAGGAGAATGGCAAGAGCTTCGTTGAGAGTTTTAGTTCCGGTACGTGACCTATGTCAAGTCAACTTCATTTTCCATGCGATTAAAACTGAAATAATGACATTGTGATAGTATTTACACGAGAACTTCGCTCTATACTAGCAATTGATCAATGGCGACTCAATTCGACTCACATTCCAGCTCCAATGACACGAAATTTAGTCCCCGGTGGGCCTGGAAGCGAAGGACCCTGTCCCATGGTAACGAATTGACGGTCACCAATAAGGTATTCGCTCAACTCCACAATCCTGTCGCCTATCGCTGATTTTTAGAGGCTCTAGACACCCAAGCTGTCAATGTGTCGATTGCGTAGTTCAAGCCCTAAATGGTATCATCAATGGCGAATATGACTTATTTATACTCCTAGCAACTGCGCGCCATCTTCGATCGTCATGCTGCAGATAGCGTTACAGAGTGCCAAGAGCCGGAAACCATGTACACAATGTGCGGTTCTCGAATAGATTACATGAGTTACGCGGTTCATCTTCCTGGGTAAAATGTATACCTAGTCAGCTTCGTAACTATCAGATACTCACTCACAACTGATCGGTTGAAGCGGCATCCTCATGTATCCTACCCAGCCTACAGGAAAACTAGTATGCTCACCTCGCCTACTAGGTATGATGACCCCCAACACTTCTCCAAATCTCCAACCTTTTCAACTTCTGCCTCAGCTGTCCGTACAACGCCAAGCCGGCTGAAAGCCAATCCACGACTATGAGTAAGGCTTACTATATGCCGAAAATATTCAAGCTGAGCAAGATCTGCGTAAGACACCTCATGGTAATATATAAAGTAGGCGGATCATCGCAGGGCGGACTTTCAACACCCGTCTAACCCAACGAACTCGTTCCCGGATTTGAAAATTTAAGGTTGTTCCGAAAGAAGTGGCAACGTTTCCTTCCAGTATCCGGGGAAGACGAAGACTTGGCTTTTCACATACCTATTCGTTGGACTGCGATTGACAGATAAGCTTCATGTAGGAAAGATAATGCGCTCTGCGCCTATAGGGTGGAGATTACTGATATTGACTTAACTCATCAATACTTTCATATATCTACAGATGAATTCTCTTGATAGTTACACCAAAACAATATTCATCCCACGGGGAAACACATTCTAGATAAGTGAAAAGTGAGAATGAGATATCATATAAGGTTCACACTATGGCGTAGCCGTAACAACACTTGTGACTATTAACTCGGGTGAATGTAATGTGGTGTACATGAGACTTCAAACAAGGACACAAAGGTTTCTGATCACACTTCGTAGCACGGCGACAAGCTATTGACTTTGTAAGAAAAACAATCTCCAACACAAAAAGCCCGACTAATATAACACGGCCACTGTGGATTAAAATTATGTAGAAAAACACAACACAGCCTATTCTGATAAGATCTGATAATGTGCACCAAATTGAACTTCACTTATCCCTATCTTTGAGACTACCTAGTGAATAATATCCACCATCAAATTCGTCAATGCTATCTACCTGACACTAGGTAGACATAATATGATCACGTATAAAACCATGATATTGGTTTAGGAGAAAGCGTGGCCTAAGGCATTTATATTGCGAATCATAAAACGACGAAATAATCCCACTGAATCCTGATATCCAAGGGTTACTACTGCTGTTAGAAGGACATTATTTTCTCAGTAGATTAATGGGTGAATCTTCCATATCATTTAAATGGCGGTGCTGTCACCAAGTCTTGAACTGTTTGTGATATTCACATGTTTTGTCAGGGATTGGTCGTGTGGTTGAAGACTACTATAGAATGGATGACTGTAATTAGGTTCCCTCTACCATAACCATATGATAACCGAACCCACGCCATTATATCAATCCATTTAGGAGTCTTTAGCCCTTTATATACTTGTTTAAAATGGTTAGACAGGATACAAGGAAGGCGTTGCTGCGTCGCCTCCCCTATCAACCCCCGATGTGCTTCTGCTCTTATCACAGAATAGGTTTTACGTAGATTTCTACTTAGCTATTAGGTAGGTAAAGACTCCTCCTTTACAATTATCTACTACTCAATGGAAGGTAGCCAATTCCGCAGTTTAATCGTCGAGTGACGATTATTCATGTGCGTTCACATAAACTGTCCCACCGAACGACTAGGAACCCTACCACGCAAATTTCATCATAGGACAAAGCGAGTAATAGTGCAACAAATCTCAACTAACTAAATCACATGTCAAAAGTCAGACTCTAACGTCACTGTAAAGTTTAGAGCATAAGAGCCACACCGCCACATATGTAAAAGTGGGATATAGCCAAGTCGAAAGCTTGACCGCCTTACACTACCATATCAGAAGCCGTATTGTGATAATTACAATAAGAGAATTACGAGCCCCTGCATATAACATGTAGTCACTACGCAACTCAACGCTGACAGTTGGGCGCCAATATCACTTCATCTAATTCATGGATTCTCACTTTGCATCAGTCATTGTCCAATGAGTAGCAGATACGAAAAGATGAAAGAAGACACAGTTAGATCTCTAGATCCATCAAGAATCTTGATACCGTGTACCAATCGGCATCTAACAACTACCTGCCTATATTTCACTGCTCAACGAAAGCTAGTTGGTCCACGTATATAATAACCACAGTATTTCGTTCTGCGGTGTAAATAGGTCTTATAATACCAATATTTCAATATTTACCTCTTTAAGTTAATTTAAACATGGAATTGATACGTACGTTGTAATAGTTATTAGCTATCAATTATTTTACTCGGCTGGTTTGAGATGATTGTAACTTATGAAACTTCCTACGATCCGTCCGGGCAGTGATAGTTTAACCTAACAAAGCTCATATCTTTCCACTCATTATACAAGGCTGTCTTTAGATATTCCACTGAAGCGATGGATGCCTTAGACTATACCAATATCCATTTATTAGGGCAATAAATTGTCCTATATGCATGTCTCAAGTGTGTTCCCATGACCAACTTGAGTCTGCAAGACACCCCTGAATGCAACTTAGCATATGCAATAGCCTATTGGTGCCAGAGAGGATTAATTCCGATTAGTTAGATGTATTATGATATGTACGAGTTATGGTCCACCTAGCTGAACAAGCTATTTGGAATGACTGGTAAACTTAGGCCAGTTAAGGAGGCCATATGCGTGTTTCTGACTGCAGGTAGATGGTGATATGGGGCTTCGACATATTGAAGGATCAAAGCACAAGTGAACTTGTCATTGACTTCTGATCAAACTCGTTATGTGAGAAGTTGTTAAAACTGTTATTCATTCTCTTATTAGGTTACATAATGATCATGAGGTTAAGTTTGTCAATCGCCGATACACTCCCATGAAAACAGAAATATCGATATTTGCACCAAAACAACCTCTCAAAAGCTAACGCAGCTAAATATAAAAGCAGAAATTTGCACTCTTACAGAACATTGACTGAAATTAGCTGCAAGATACTATCATAAGAAAGGATGTTAAACTGATTGTTTTAAGCTTGCTTAGTAGGCAAACATAGGTAATGTCTTCTGTTAAAAGGGGGTTCCCACATAAGCTTCGTAGGCCAATGAATTGAATGATTCATCCATGGATGTATGCCTTGTTACGTTTGCGTAATACACTGCAAACACCCCTACAAGTTGCCTCGATTTGGCTGACTTTAGGCAGCTCTGCCCTTGTATTTCGTACAGGCATCGAGTGCGATCCCGGCGCTGTCTCATCTACCGTCAGCACTTAGAATGGTTTCGAGGGAAGCACTAAAAGTCGTGGAACAACACCATGATAATTACGTGATCGGTAGCTTGATAATGGTATTCCGAATTCACATCGACGGCTGTCCAGAATTTTCGAAATTTATTCTCTCATAATAGTTGATCTATCATTTGACTGACCAGCAAGGTAGCTGAACTAATGAACTAATGACATGTGAACCGGACCGTCCTCGATCACGCATTGCCGACATCGTCCGCACAATCCGTAGAAATGCCGAGTTCGAGCTCCTTCCGGAGCCAAGTCCGATGAGGGTAGGTTTCGTACTTCCAATCGAATGAAGGCAAATCCGCTAGGGTGAGACACACCATGCAGACCCGAATCTTGCTGCCGACCTCGCTTTTCTATCTTTTTCCATGCTCGAGAGATGGGATTCCAGAAGTCCAAGCCGCCTTAGGTGCTATTCGTCAACGATTCTCCGGACGTTACCTGCCTGTAGTAGCATGATCATCGCTGATATATGGTATGTATGGTATAACGCGCCTACTATAACCTGTAGCGAAATCCGAAAGTCCATGCTCATCTTCGATCTTTCAACGATCGAGAAATCGAAAAAGAATTAAGCGCTAGAAACGGTAGGTTACAATGATCGGATTGTTCAATGCCCATCCTACTTTCTCCTTTCCGCCTTGACACTATGCCACAATTCGGGCGGCATTCTCTAACATATGTCTATTCGTTAATAGATGCCGGTTATCGAGGCCGCGTGGTCTTTCGAATTTTGGTAATTTTATGATAAGTCAAATTTTGGAAAATACCTAGTCTCCAATATGTTATCCGCTCGTCCACCATTCAAATTGATGGTATACCAGGTAATGTCAAGGTCATGGTGACGCTGCCAATTTATTCTCTAGGTAGTTTTAGGCTGTGATCTGATGTCGCGAGGCAGTCTTTCAGTCTAGCCCCCTACGCTAGTATTTGATCGAACAGTTTTTATTCCTTTTCTGATCGGATGGCGGCCTAATACAACTTGGAAGTCGTTGAGAATTCGCTATTGCCTGTATATCACTTCCAGACCCAAGGTACGAAATGTGATATATCAAATATTCCAAAGTGACCTTGTAACAACTTTGCAAGTTACAACAACTTGAACTTGTGAAATGTACCTAGTCTACTGTCTTGTAGACATTACTTTTAATACCCATCTACCTACCTAGATAGGATTAGCTGCTCCTGAATCTGAAGTGGTTTAATTGGTCATTCCTATTCACGCTATACTCGGTCTGGGAACTAAGGAATTTATGTACTATATTCCATCTTACGAGTTAGGCAATCATCTTCCAACCCAGAGAAACGGACTGCGGAACATGGCAAAGCACAAATGGTGTAGCGGTAACATTCAACCCTTCCAAGGTTGAGCTCGGGGTTCGACTCCCCGTTTGTGCATTTTCTTTTCTCAACTCAACATCTGAGACATTCTTTATTTTTTAATTATCTATCTACATCTAGGTATAGATCTATTTTTAGAGAGTCCGTGGCCATCCGATGACAACATTTATGCATCTGTGCACTTGGAAATTGTGCGACGGGAAAATTACAAGTACATACATGGATGCATGTACAATCCTACTTCCTTTTTCTTCATCCCCTTCCCCTTCCTCCGAACACCGTGCATCGTGCATCGTGGCAACGGCAACGTGAGTGTCTACTACCTAAAAAGGTTATGCGATTCGCCTCACCTGACATTTGCATCAATAATTTTTAATATTTACTACTTAAGGCATGTCGTTGGAAAAACTGGTAAATATCATCGGGGTCACTTACATAGGTACTAGGTACAGTTCCTTGGATCCATATCTACCCGAGAGCACCGAGTAAGCAGGTAGGTAGACAGGTACAGTACTTACCGAGGTGAGCCTCCAAGATCTAACTTAAAGTCTTCACGATAGGATGAGATCTATTTTATAGGTACAGTAGGTAGGAATTATCAGATGTTGCACTTATGTAAGGCATGGATATGGATACTACTAAGATATCTTACTACATACATACATACTCCTTCAAACGGGAATGGATTCGGTATTTCAAAGTAAGCCCTTCGAAGATATGAAACGACGGCTTCATACCTTAACCAAACTGCCGGGTCGAAGGTAATCGACGAGCAGCTTGGCCTAGCTTGGCGACTCTTTTTCCACGCTATATTAGCTCTTCAACTTTTTAGCTTGAGCAAAAGCTCGCCTAGCAATCCCATCTTGGAATCCCATCTTGCTTAAACTGCGCTATGTGCAATATGGATCTTGCTCCCGTAGATGGAACTCCCGCCTGTCAGGCTTCTGCCGGACGACTTGATTCGACGCCATTCAGTCGGGAGAGGTGAAAGGGAGGTCCACAGCGGATGTGTTCTCCCAATACGGCTCCCATACCGCTGAAGCTATATTGCGCCACGAGGCAAATTCGAGGCATCGAGGGACTGTTCCTGGTCTCGTCGGCGCTCGTCTTGCGGTTTTGCTGCGGTGCGGTGCAGGAACCGACCACTCGATGCACGCCGCACCTCCGGACCAGAACACACTGAACAGTTACATGCCTGCAGCGTAACCAGGTCCAGGTAGTTACGTACCCGGAATTGGGACGGATATGACCCATAATGCATGTTGGCGGCGGACGGCAGCGCTGTCATTGGCAGATTGGGCGGCACGAAGAAAAAAGAAACTGCCCTAAGATCTTCAAAGTGCCTGCGAGGGGGGGAAACACGCGTTGCGCATCAACCCAGAAGAGCAAGATCGGCAAGGGGAGAAGGAGGGATATTAATGAGTCTGTGAGTGTAAGTGCTTTATTACTTTCCTATTACTTTATCGAAAGATTTACCAAGATTGACGTGATTGTCGTCTAAATACGAGGGGAGCCTCACTGCCTCAGTACCTAATATGCAGCCAATCTGCCTGTCTGCCAATGTAGTGACATATTAGTGGCAGATACTCTCTTCTCTGATATTCTGATATTCTACAATTTTACATTACACCGACAGAAAAGAGAGGATAGAAAAATCGGATCGATGATGTGCCAAGCCTATAAGTCCTATACCTTTAAATGGACCCCGTCGCTTGATTGGGAACTATCCCATATTTCTTTGATTAATGGGTGTCCTTCCTCGACTATCACTTGGTGTCTTCTCCGAGAGATCGTCTTTTGGGGTTTCTCTCGCGGGCAAGGTGGACTCACAAGGACACAATCAGGAGACGCGAACGCGCATCCGGTCCGTTTATCCCCAGAAAAGTTCTTTTATTGCAAGCGAAAGTGACGACTACGATTTGTCAAGACTCAAGTCATCCTCTATTTTTTTTATTCCCTCAACCTTGCCTTACGCGCCAACGGGTGATCGACTTTTTCTTGGTTTTTTTTTGTCTCTTGTATCTTTTATTCTTAGGTACATACCTACATACCTACATACCATCATATCGGTTTTTTCTAATTCTGATGTGTCGATGCTGCAGTCCGTATGTCTGTGTGTGTTATGCTCGACTCTGTTTCGCTACCAAAGTTTTTTCTCCCTTTTTCCATCGACTTCCATTCTCGCGTTGGCTGTGGTTCTGATACGATATCGGCCGAAAAGGAATCCCGTTGTCTTGGCTTGCATCTTAAACATCGCATCGTCGCTAAAGAGTGGTCAGACTCGGTAGGAGCCGACGGTGCCGAAAAGGCGACGGGCATTCCTAGGCGAGCACCACGTGGTAAACGTGGTCAGCTTCTGAGTTTGGCATCTTGAGCGGGAATTGCTTCCTACTACGCAGTTACTGCAGTAGATAATTTCGAACTAGGCTGTTGACGCCGGTCCGCTATTCGCTTAGACGGGAAACATATTCCTGCTTACCTGGCGCTATTGGCAAAGACCCTTACATGGTACTCTACTAGGCAGGTGGTGTCAGTGGGTCTACTACGCAGTGCGCATAGTATAATGTAGCTATGTATGTAGTAGGTCAGCCAGCCATCGTGAAGTTATTGATGGATCGTGCATTAGTCCCAAATTGGGATGGATATTATAAGTTAATAAATCCGCAGAGACGATCCTTCAAGGGTCCCATAATCCCATCCATGATAATGCCTTCTCCCCACTCACCACCGACCCAGCACCGACCTAAGACAGCTTTTAGTCTAGCCTTTTTCTCCATGAGGGGAGACCATAAACCGGAACATCCATTCGACTTTTTATCTCTTCCATATCCATCCATATCATCATACACACAACCTTCTTTTAATCGCCTTAAGCCATAACTTCTATCTTTGTCCACCAACTTATACACGTGCCTCTCCCTTCTTACCTACTAACCTTTTTTCACATACCAAACACACACCATCATCAGTCGCCGCTGAACCTAATAGAGCTTACTAGCTTACTAGAGCTTGTAAGTTGACCTTTCTATCCTATGCCTTATCGAGACCTGAAGAGGGGATATAGAGATATAATAGGTATCTAACATGTTATCAACAGGCAAACACCTATAACTCGGCTATCATAAAACATATCTACCTAAACATATATTCTTATATATTCCACCTAAAAGGGTACATTCTCAAACGACAACAACATCATGCATATGCACACGTGTGGTAACTGCGGAACTGAGTACACCACAGGCAGCTGTTGGTACTGCCATCCTCAAAACAGACCTCAACTGGAGGAGTGTCATACGGCGCATTCCCATTCCCATTGAGGAAAAGTATGGTCAACTCTTTTTTGCTACGACTAGGGGAAGAATTATGATATGTGTGGAATTAAGAAGTATTTCAATTCGGGATTTTTTACACGACCTTTGGACAAAAACAACCTACCCGCTCGCTCAAAACCTACCTGAGGTAGAATCTCTCTCGAGATAAACTTACCTCACGAGACAATTCACTCGCTCAACCGTTGCACTTTATACGTCACGTCTGTCTCGCTCGCTCGTTGCTTCTACTCTCCTACCAACTAGCTGCCAGGAGCAACAACAACAACATCAACATCAAACACCATCAAACTGATTCGAGCTTGACGTATCGAACTTCTACAACGGACATCGCACATTTTTTCCCTAATGGACTACGCCGGGATTCCTTTTTATTTTCACGAGAAAAAGAAAATAAAACTAGAGGCTTGCAGAAGAGAGCCTCGGCCTCCTGCTTCGAGGTCTTAGTACGTTGATAGCCTGCTGGCTAACACTTTACGAAGAAATGATCAGGGGGTTATTGAGGGTACTCCAGTACCTCGGAGACAGTTGGCATTTACAAGGCGTTATTATGATATCACTATATGGGTCGGGCATTAATTTACCAGGAAAAAAGTTCTCATGATTGTCAACGGAATGCATCATTAATTCATTTTTAGAAAGAACCCGGCCGAGCATGCGATATCGCTTTATGATTCATCAAGAATGTTAGGCGCTTGAACGAAAAATTCGTATTATCTGTCTTAACGTTACTACTACTTATTATATAGCTTTTGTATTTTTTCATACTATCCTTCACTGATCGATTAGGTAGCCGATATTCTTTAATTCTAATAGAATGATATTTATCTAATATTGATAGACCTCAAACATTTTGGTTGTGATGTTTCTCGTGACTACTCCGTACCAGGTAGGTGAGCTAGATTCGCGATATCGACTCGGGCAATTTAACGACGTCAAATATTCATTTATCTTAATCTATTTAATCTGCTATTAATGGTGTAGCGCCTTTTTTCCAGGCTGTTGTAACCTAGCTTCCGCACCCGACTAACCTAGCTGACAAGGTCACCGGTGAGGCCAGCCCTACGAAGCTACCTACGAAGCTACAAAAGCACTTATTCATAACCACACCACTTCACCGAACTGAACAGCCGAGGGCCATCTAGAATCACCTAGATGCGGGGTGATACAGATGAGTTACACCAGAAAGCCATGGGATAAGCCCCGTAGTTGGCGGCATAGCTCCTGCAAGCTGCAATATGTCATGAGGACAGTTCAAGGGGTCTCGGAAGCACCCCATAGGTGAGCCAGGGAGCTTATCCGATCGCCCTGAACCCACAGTCCACAGCCCACAGCCCACCATCGACCAGCATCATTCCAAGTGGGAAAAAAAAAGAAAAAGGAAAAAAAAAGTTGTGATGTAAAGTTCTCGGTATGATGCAACCTTTTTAAAATTACCCCTTCTATAAATAGACAAATAGCGTGCTCTAGACCGCCCAGGAAAATAATTGCGTCTGTGTGTTGTCCGCTCGAAGCGGAAAGTTGGACACGTATTTATATCACAGACCCCCTACCAGGGGAGCCCTAAAGGGGACGCGTTTATTGCCCTTTAGGCTTTTTAAGCTCTTCCCCGTGGGGACGGTTCTCACGTATCACAGCGTCAGGTAGCCCGATGCATGCAAGGGATGATATGATATCAGAGCTTTCGGAAGCTCAGCCCGGACCCTAGGTAGAGAAAGTGGATGCGGCGAGGCAAGGGGTGACTCGGACGCATGCAATATTAACCTTATATCTCTAGCCTGGATAGACCCATATGTTCCTGAACTGCTGAATGAGTACCAACGGTTCATCTGGCAATAGTGTATTTAATGTCGTGATCTTACCCCCTTGTAGACGAACATAACCATGGATCTAGCTGGGAGAGTTCGCTTTTCCTTACCCATGCTAACAGGAACCGGTCCCGAGTAAAGACGATTTAAGGCGCGGGTCCCGGAATACCGACGATTCGTCCCAGGATAGGAACCTTTACCGAGCCGTGTCATGCCGGCTGCATATGCTACGATCGTCCCGCCCAAGGTAGCTAAGCTACATAATATCATAATACGTACGACTTCATTTCGCCTTAAACTACCGTGCCACTGCTAAGTATCCCACAAATCGAGGCCGTATGACCTAAGCGCAGCTCGCATACCCCTACCACCGCATACGCCATACCCGACAATCACGATCCCGGGCTTGGCATCTACTACAGAGCGCTCTAGCGACCGGCCGATCCAATCGTGACGGACGCAATATACGAAGCGCAGGTCAATGTGTTGAACATGAATGGACCCCCTCGAAGCTGCCGTACGACGAAAGAGCTCTCCTGATGACCAACCGAGAAGCCCGAGCTCCTGACGTACCAAGAAAACGTACGATATGGCGGGGAGCTCCTCGAGTGCTACCATATCGGTGGTCCGGGTCCAAGGAGCTTCGTGTGTGTGTGTCACCAACACCCCTCATCATCGTCATCACCACCAGCTGCTGTGTAACCGGTCCAATGTAGGAATTAATTGCACTCCAACTTTAGTCTCCGCGGGCGCCCTTCGCAATCTCGGCCGAGAAGCTTGATCCCGAGTCCAAGCTCCCTCGATGCTACCGTACCGTAGAGATCATAATTCCGATGGCTGGTGGTTCAGCTACGTAATTGTACTGTAGATACCGAATCGCGAAATGGGAGAAATCACCAATTGTAGCCCTAAACGGGAAACGTGATTACTAGAATCTGCGACTAAATCCAAAAAAGACGTCTCGGGGCCGAAGATCAAAAGCTCCTAGCCTAAGCCCCAAGCCCTCAAGCCCTACCAATACTCCAAGAAGCGAAACAATACCATATCCGGGTTGTAGCTCGGAACTCTACCTCGTATGTCGACCTCCCTCATCTCCCAACCACCGCCACGCGCCGCGGTCTAGCTAGGTAGCCAGCGTCGGGTGTTCAGCGGAGGCCTTCATTTAACTCCGCGGGGCTGATCCATAACTCCAGAGAAAAAGCACACCATCAGCCATCACGGCGAAAACGGGTTCTCAGGCACCACCTTCTCCCTCTCCACATAAACCGCCGTCCCACAAACCGAAACCTGTATAAACCCCAAGACCTCCCTTTCCTCGAACGTCATCCCCACAACCGCGTTCGCGCCACGCGTCACACAATCGCGCGTCATGCGTTCCGCGGCCTGGTCGCGCGCGTTATACATGATGTGCGTGAGGCTCTTGACCTCGCCGCCCGCGGCGCTGGCTTTTAGCAGCGCCTTGGTGTCTTTTAGCGCGTACGTCGTGCTCCCGAACACGGCGCCTAGGACGCGAGATATGCGGTACCCTGGCAGCGTCGGCATGGTCGAGGTTAGGATCGCGGGCGCCGTGCAGTGAGGTTCGTTTTCGGGACGCAGAGTTGTGAGGGTTGGGGGGTTGGTTATCCCCGGCGTGTAGGATGCTGGACGTCCGTTTAGGGCGTTGGGGACCATAAGGGTTGAGCGTCGATTGGTCAGCATTTTGGCGGGTTAGGTGAATTTTTTTTATGTGTTGATGATGTTTGTGTGAATTCTTAGATGATGTGGTGATCAATTGACCGTCTAATGAATAGAATTTAGGTGTAGGTGTTGCGTGTTGAGAGACGCGATCAGGGATATGCTCAAAAGTGGATAGGGGTAATAATTCAGCTCCGATTAAAAACGCGAAGTGATCGAAACCGATGATATCTTTAAAATAGATCGACCCTCTCATGAGATCGTAGGAGATTTATCTGATCTCGAAATGGGTCGAGATGGAAAACGACGTCATAATCATTACCGGTGAGGCCTCACTCCGCGAAGAGTATCGCGTGGAACTTCCTATTGTCTGAAACATCGCTTGCAACATTACTCGAACTGTCGCCTGGACATGCCTCGATCTGCTCTGGAAAGCCTTGCGCACGGCTAAAATTGACGAGTATGGGGGTTGCGCAGGGACTTGCTACGTGCCAAGGCCCCCTTGTATGATTGATCGAAGCTCAAATCAAGCTTCTCTGCTGGCCCAGCCTAACGGTACAGTGACCACGTTGCAGGTTGCATGACTACCAAGAGATAAATGATGCTGTCGACGATGGGTATGTTTAGAATAGCTACGACGGAATCGTGTTTGTGAAAGCCCCTGACATAAGCTCGTCAAGAAGGACACCTGTTAATTGTCTCATTTATGCCGTCTTCATGACCCGTCGGAGATTTAACAAGATTCAGTTAGAATCGGTCCTGAAATGGTTTGATCCTGAGCAAGTCGAGTATGAGAACTCAAGACTACCTACACAGAGTACCAACAACAATGCAGACTTGACTTCCAGGTTGCCATGGCGGTGAAGAACTCAAGGTAAAATAACCGAATTACCAACTGAAGCAACTAAATGAATTCCGAACATTAGAAGTTTAGATTAACCTGATCAACCAAGCAAGCTGCAAGACCTGATGAATAAACAGGGAGCTTCTGAAGCGCGTTGCCATTGGTCAATTGGACATGGAATCATACGAAGTCGAAAAAGGTGAAGACGAAGCTAGATGCTGATACCATCAGATAAGGAACAAACAAGGGCATCGGCAATAACTTCCATAGGGCTGAGCTGAAAGTTAGCTTACATAATTCGTAGCTGCATTTGGAATCTTCAATTCTGAAGGGAAGAGCTTAGGGTGGCACGGACCACGTTAAGCTACCAACTCCCGATCCTTCCCTTGTTCATCACGGCGAATGGCATCATCCGGCAGGCGGGTGGCGTTGATAGATTTGTCATTGTCTGGGAAAGCTCCCCCTCCAAACGTCACCACCGATCGGACTGCGCTTTTAACGACCTTCGATGTGGAATCAAATACGGCGTTAAAAAGGAAAGAGCAAGCAGCATAGACGCCAATTTACGATATAAAATCATTCCCATCTTCACCATATCGAATTGAGTTTTAATCTCAATTCATGACCAACCAACCAACCGACCCCACTACAGATACAACACCAGCATTAACCACAACCCCAACCGTAACCCAAATCCTCATCGCAACCACAATCGCACTCCTCGCAATGTCCTTCACCCTCCCCACCTTCGCCTCGCGGCTCTTCCGCCCCCTAAGCACCCGCTTCGGCATAACAGCCGACACCACCGGCGGCAGCGCCATCGCGATCCCCGAGGGCGCCGAGAAAGCCACCATAGCCGCAGGTTGTTTCTGGGGCGTCGAGCACCTTTACCGCAAACACTTCGGAGACAAAGGTCTCTACGACGCACGAGTAGGATACACCGGCGGCGACCTAACGAACCCGTCATACCGGGCCGTATGCGGTGGCCAGACAGGACGTATGTCTCCCTCTCCCGGACTCTTTCCAACAATCTATCCCTACTAATCAACCTCTCACCCAAACAGACGCCGAAGCCCTCCAAATCCACTACGACCCTTCGAAAATAACCTACCGGCAACTCCTCGAATTCTTCTACCGGATGCACGACCCCACGACCTCCAACCGACAAGGCCCAGACGTCGGCCCACAGTACCGCAGCGCGATATACTACCACACCCCGGATCAAGAGACAGTAGCGCGGGAGGTGACGCGCCAGGCGAACGAGGCGTGGTATAAGGGGGGCATCGCGACGGAGATAGCGCCCGCGGGCCGGTGGTGGGATGCGGAGGAGTACCATCAGCAGTATTTGCATCATAACCCGTCTGGGTACGAGTGTCCTTCGCATTTTCTGAGGACGTTTCCGCCGCTTCAGTGATGTGGTGTGAGGAAAGGAAGGGATGGTGAGACGGGCGTTTGGTTGGGTTGGTGGTTGGTCTGGTGGCGGTGATATACTATCTACTGTGTAGATATACCATACCATATCTCCGTGGTCATGTATGATGGCGCTAAATAAATACTTGTCTACAATGAGATGGCGAGATGGGATCAATCCCCTACGTTTTACAGTATCGTTGAGATGATTCGACAAATCGAGATACATCCCCAAGTATCCAGAATTTCATCTTCGTCGGTCGAGCACGGAGAAATCTAGATCACACTCAAATTCTGAGGCCACCTAGCAATTACTCATTATAAACCACAGTTAACACAAGCCCTACGCCGAATAACACAGCACTTCAGTTCTCCTTTTCGGCGAGCCCGGTAACTCCACGCCTTACTTTAATGCACATGATTTAATCAATTGTTCCGCACGATCCTAAACGCCTTCGCCCATGCATATCAAATCATCATGTCGAAGCCGAAATGGTATCATCAGTGCTCGATCAGCCCCTCTACTCCTGATATGTCTCTATCGTAACGCAGAACCTATCACGTCGTACATCGATCCGTCTCTGCATCAACTCAATAGTCTTCCTCTTCTAATGAGTCCGGATCCTCAATCCATCCTGTGGCAGGGTTGCAGGTGTGACCGGAAGACCAATTCATGTACCGGTCCTTTCCCTGCTTGGCCCTCTGAGCCCAGGTATGGTTTTCCATACGCACTTTGTTGATCGAGCTGACTTCGGCGCGGTAATCTAGGCGCGACGGCAAGTCCTCGAACATCTCGCATATGTCTCCATGTGTCGGATACCGATTCATCTCTCGACTCGGCCGTGCCTCCCTGTGACTGTCCCACTTCGCGCAGAAGTCAAGCCTACCGAGATCAAACCACGAAGTCAGAACAAATCCCCAGCCGAAGGGCTCAGGCAAGGGGACGACGTCGATGCTGAAGTCTGTTGTGCATTTATCGCAGCCTAGGACGTCGCCTAGGAGGGTGGGCACATCTGTTGGGTTACGCTGCGCGCCGGAGGCTATCCATTGAAGGCGTTCGTGGACCATGTGGCCTTTCTGTTTCGATACATCGAGGTGTTCTCCGCTGAAGCAGGCCATTTCATGCTTCCATCCACCTTGGTCCGTATGTTGACCCTTGCAAAGAGGATCGACCAGCTGTCGTATCAGCGGCTGGTATATGTCATTCCAAATTTGATGATTGCACATCAAGAAAACTTGAGGCAATGATAAGAATAGCGGGTTGTTATAGGGCGAGTCCTTAAGCATCTGTGCGAATAGCCACATTGTCTGGGACGATTTGTCGATATGCGCAACGACCTGCTGCCGCCGTAGAATCAAGTTTTCATGGCGGTAACGCGCTCTCAACGAGATCTGGACTAAGGTTCCCTTATGATACACCGTCTGGGTGTTATTTATCTGTGCCAAAAGGTATCTGTACTCGGCACCGTGAATGCGGCGCTTGCTAATGGTGCGCAACAACTTCCTCGTCGCCCGGGGTGGCATGTGGTGTTCCATAGGCCAATCAGCGCATTTAACGGCTTTGTGAGGCGCATAGGCACGATCCACGAACATTAGGAACGGATCATGAAGTCGTTTGCACTTGTAGCAATAAACGACATCTTCCATATCGTAATCTAGAAGACTGAGCAGCGTTCCACGAACCTTGGACTTCGATGAACCTGTCTGTTGGATGAATCTGTCCAGGACACGATAGGACACTGGCTCGTATGGTTCGACGATACCACTCCTTATGCACGAACTCATGAACCGGAACATAAGTTCTTTGTTGACTAGCGCCAATACGGCGATCTGGGCATGTCCTAAGTAACTAGTTATGTGATCGAAAATCTCCTGTGGGAGAAGTAATAGGCCAGAGATGTTCTTCTGGCGTCGGGTTCCTGTGGAGAAGAAGAAAACGAAGGCATTCCTAACCTCGGCATCTTGAGCATTGGTATTACTACTGTTGTTTGTCAGGGTAATGCCGAGGCCATTGGAGCTACTGCTAGTAGGATTACCAATTGACGAGACATCGTCATGGTCAGTTGAATAACCAGGTTGGTGTGTAAGACGCTTGATAGATAGTTTGCTTAAGATACTTCTCAGATTGAGAGATTTCGTAAGCGGCTTTATCAGCTTAGAGCGAGCGTGGCTTGATTATAGTTAGCACTCATTTAATCGGAAATACCTAGTTATTTTCGGTGCCGACAAGATCCGGTGTGGTTGGGGATTTGGAGAGAGGGGCTGAGCTCCTAGGACATCTAGGCTAGGATTGGCGAAGTTGAAGGGCAGCCGCAGCCTTAGACACACCCATCTAGGAAAGTAGCCCTAGAAGACGGTAACTCTAGAGGTACAGAGCTATGGAGATTGCGAAAATAGAAGGATAACTTACGTGACTATCTTTTTCCTGCTAGATGAGGACATAGTCCTGCTCTGCTGCGAGGAGGGTTCCAATTAGAATTGGAACCCTCTGTATCTATACCGTGATCCGATATCCGAAGTAGGTGACAAATTGTTGAATGAATGGATGGTATGTAAATTAATACGATACGATATTACTACGCGTCGCGAAATAAGGAGCGTAATATTAAATGGAAATTGAAGAAGTAAAATCTTCAAGCTTCCAAATGTTAGGCGAGAGAAGTAGACATGTACTTAATCATTTAATGTATTTGACTCACATATGCAGGTGCAAGTCATTTGGCAGCCGACGCTGAGGAAGGTGCATCTATCGATATCGAAGGGGACAGGGGAGCAGGGGGGAAGGTGGAAGGGTAGAAAGTAGTTCCCTCTCACCGAAGGAACGATCCTAGAGCAAAGTCATACGAAGAAAGGGCAAGAGCAGTCATCGGATTTAACGGCTTATCATTGTCAGGTCTCAGCCTCAATTGTCAATAGAGTCGTTAAACTAGGCAAGTACGCTGCCCAGTAGTACACAATGTCAGCGACCCAGCTGTTGCCTGTTAGTTGGCGGTTACCTAAAAACGTCTGGGCACGTCCATGCTTAACCTTATTCACTTGATATTTTCCTGCATCGGGTATGACTGGATATAGCTGTGTACGTCCTTCAATATTGGCAAGTTCCAGTTTATTTAGGCGACTAAGCGCTTCCACGCTTATAAAAGGGGAAATGGTTGGTAATGACTTTGCATCTTTTCTTCGCTCAAGCTTGGATGTCAAGTCACCTGAGAACATGACACTGCCAATCAAGTAAGCTAGAACTTTTCATCCACATAATTCATCAGACCAGGAATTCTTGGCGCATGTGAGACAAATCATATATCGATTTCTATTGTCTCCCTAGCTACAGTAACGATTTTCCACTTATGTCTCAGAACGATAACAAATGATAGTTGAATTTTCCATTATCAGGAAGTGATGTAGACCTAATGGTTTTTATTTACATTGATCGTTAGTACAATTGTACAATCCTGGACAATCTTGAAGTTGTCTTTGGCAGAGAGGAGAGTTAGCATTCTACCTCCATTATTTAGACTAAGTCTGCATGCAAGTCGATCTCATGATCTAGTTCCCTGCATATTTCGAAGAAACCTGTTTCTCTTCGCCAGCCATCATGACTCCTCCCAACTCCTCCGTAACCATAGAATTATCCCCTTTACTTCCTGCGGTTCTGTTGCATCATCAAGATCTGAACCATTCTGATGAAGATGTTTAAGAAGTCCAACTCCAAGGAGATACTCTCGTTAACCGGGTCCTTTTTGATGATGCCCTGCTCGGCCAGGCGGGAATGGTACAGGATCTTCTGAACATCGTACAGCGTAAAGCCACCGAAGACCGCTAGACCACCATACAGCCAGATGTTCTCCGTGAATGCCAATGTTCGGGCGGCGGTTGCTGGGATGACCAGAGGTGCGAGACCCGAGACGGCAACGATGGCGGCACCAGCAAGTAGAGGACCACCAATGTACATGTACTTCTCCTGCTTAGCGGTAGCGCCGACGAAAGAAATAGATCCCATCATGGCGACGGTGTAAAGACCGGCACGAGCAATTAGGGCACCAGGCGCAAAAGCGAGAAGAGGGGCGACGAAAGCAGCCTGGGTAGCGTTGAACGCAGTCCATAGTGCGTATTTGGGGACGTAGCTATTGAACGTTAGATTGATATAGATTTTAAGAGAGGAGCAGATAATACTCACTTGTCAGGGTCAACGGCTCGAGTTCCGAGCATGGTACCGAAGCTAAGAGCCAAACCACCGATTGCCACAACCCAAGGATTTGTCACCATCAATCTGTAGACAAATCCAGTCTGAATCATCTGTCGCGCAGTAAGGCCGATTATACCGATACCGAGGCCGGTGTGAAGGAAGGTCGAGTTTAGGTAGGCTCGTTCAAACGCAGGCATTCCGCCGTCCTCTCGAGTCTCACGGTTGAAGACAGCGTTGATGGCGATGAGAGTGCCACCGAAGATTGCGCCACCCGTTAACAATCGACGCATCGTCGAACCCGAGTCGACCGCTGGAGCAGCACTCTGCTGCATGTATCTTTTCGAGGATTGCGCAAATGCATTTTTCGGTGTGGATCGCAACAGCGTGGATGCGACAGTCGTTCGCGATGTGAAGAAGTTGGATGGTCTTGCGGATTGATGGAATGCTCGGATGGGAGCTGCGGATCGGAAAGAGCTTTTCGTGAGCTCTGGTAATCTAGAAGCGAAGCGCGCGGGCCCCGCACGAATCATGATAGTGAAGGACATCGTCGCTTTTGTCAAATACAAGATATGATGGTTGACAAAAGAAAAGGGAGGCTGAATAAGATGTTGTTTCTTTGAAGAACAACGTAAATGATGACGACGAATTGATGTTCTGTCGTTCTGGTGAAGGAAGTAGCTGATGTAATAGCCCACTTGCTACTGGAGCGGAGAATGAACTGGAAACAACCCACCACTTTCTATAAATTTCTTAACTCCGTTATTCCGACACAGCCGATTATGTAATTCAAAAGTGAGTCGGGACTAGCCCACTAAAATGGATGATATCAACTTCCCTTTTTCTTTTCTTTGGCTCATCTCTCCTTCGACTCATACATTACCTCATAATCCCTCTTTAAAATGTTATTGTCGGACTTTTCGACTTTTGACGTCGGAATCATGCAGACGACGAATATCTACTTACCTAAGTACCCAGGTACCTACTAACTGTTTCTAGTGCGGAGACCTCGTTAGTTGCCGTCAGAGGTAGATTTTTTGGGATGACATAATCCTGGTGAAAATGAAGAAGATGGGCATCGAGTCAAAAATGTCCAAAAACACAGCTAGCAGGTATGAATTCCTAGGACCCGGTCGCCATTCCGGAGTTCCTCCGCACCCTGTGGTTTGAGCGTACAATCTTGATTTATGCGCCCCTAGGGGTCGATGTGACAACCCTCTTTTTTCGTGAATCGGACCAAACACTCTATCGGATCGACCTTAACAAGCGATTAACATCCCTGGTTCTCCAATTCGTCAAGAAGACCAATTGCCTTTGAATAGATACAGTCACTTCGTCCATATAGGTTTTATAAGCAAGAGCCAAACTAGTGAAGGTTGTTTCTAGAGAGGATACAGGAATGTGTTCTACAAGAACAGTTATAATACCATACACCAATCTCCGTGTTATTCAAATCATTCAGTTCAACGACCGGAACAAGTAGACACGGGTCAATTTCAACTCTCAACACCTCCCGGTTCGGGACGACCGACACCGCCGTATAGCGGCAGTTCATACTAGGTACCCCGGAATATTCCTCTGGGGCGCTGTCATGGTGCCATGTGCCATGTGGTACTGATTAGGTGACAATTTCACATTTGAAATCTTACCAACATCGAAGTTATACGTCCTCCCGTTGGCTCTTTCAGATCCGCGACCACTCCTAAGTAAATCTGACCAACCTATCTAAGCGCCAGGATATTACAACCTCATCTATAACTCAATGTGATCAGATCACCATACGAAATGAAGTAATCGCGGATAGCACGGTCCATGTGAAAATATTAGGTGATCAATATTCCCCAGGTCACGACGACGAAGAGCAGTTATCAGCTTCGTTTAACGCACGAATCATCCCCGCGCAAAATGTAATCGTTGTGGCGATCCCACGCCCGGTTCAAAATGGGGTCTTCCGGGAATCTTAACTACCTAGTAGGATTTCCTAAAGAGGAATGTTCGACTTGTTGGAATCCAAACTGTCCGGTCTTAGGATTCGCCTTCGGGATCTTTGCATGGTTTTCAGTCGGGCGGTTAGATAATAGACAGGTCATATTTACTTGGTTAAGCGAAGAGAATTAGGTAAGATCGCACCATACTCCTGATTCAGCCGCGTAAACCGGATTCTCGCGTGCGGGTACCAAGAACTCCGACGGAACAATCAATGGCAAACAATTTGAGATCTAGGTTATGAAATTATGGCCGTGCTCACATGATGTATACGTCGTATGACGACACTAAATACATCCATATCTTTTCATTTCCAGATATACGGTATCAAATATTGAGACAAGAAGCAAATTAACTTTTTATAAACGAAAGAAAGGAATTTGGGATTATCCGTACCCAGATATTAGGAATATACGGAAAATCTTGGGTTTTGTTTCAGCCCCCCCGGAGTTTGGGAGATCTCGATCCAGAACCACGTTTTATCCACCAGCTACCGATTCTTACACACGTACATATATGCGGAACATACGATTAAGATAACCTGTCGGGGTAATCTTATATCTTGGAACTGTAGTCTTTTGACAAGTTCTCTCGTTTCCATGCTGGCACGTGGCTCAGTCATAATTCATCCAATAACAGACGTTTGGATAGGATTTTGTACCCAAATTTGTCACATAGGGTGGTAAGAGATTTCCTAAACTGACCGAAAGGCATCCCCCATGAATGCTAGATCTTGAATAACGCCAAGTTACAGTCGACTCCTTCTAACATTACGTTATCCTTGGCTAGTAACCAAGCAACTAAGTAATAGCCAGAATCGAGCTTCTTCATAGCTGTTTTCATCAAAAGCAGATATCCTAAACATTTACCTGGGTTTTGATAATAATTACGTCTGGGTTTACACCCAGTTCAGGTACATGAAGCGGTTACAATCCGAGGTCGGTATGGATCTGTTTATTTGATAGGTAAGCTTACCGAGCTTACCATACCATTTTCTTCCCGCATCTCGAGGCTGATGGTAATACAAATACAATAACCGAGTACCGTGCTTCACCTAGGCGCAGAAGCCATTCCTACATACAACGGCTTATAGAGCTCCTCTTAATAAAGAGTACTCCAACGCTCGAACGCCACAATCTATATGGGCGACAATGCCAACATCCCGAAAAGAGGGATTTTCGACGATTCAATTCCAATGAACCAACACGACCACGCTGTTAAATTAACATTGTGTGGGGCTTTATATAGTATTATACACGTTACATACCTAGTATCCTTGAGGACGTCCGTGAAGGACGAATACTCCCCCTTGGCCCCGCTAAACCATGCAACTCTTATCCCTACCATACTATACCATGCCTAAGTAAGTGACCATCCCTGTGTATCCTTGCACCTTCGCACCCACCTCTATGGTACGGAGGACATGCGATGCCAGGTTTACCACGTGGGAATATGTACTAATTTTAGCAACTAGTTAGGTCAACGGGTAGGAATTCACTAGATATTCAGCTACTTAGCTTGTTGATAGGCTTGTCAAACGATATCAAAGAAGTTTACTGCTAAGTCTTCTCCAAGGCCGTGTTAATTGTGAGACTATTCAGCTACTGTAGGTACTTACGTACTTACCTATACATAGTAAGGTCATCATCCATCACGTTAGATTCTTCTATATGAAATAAGAAATACCCACATACCTAGATGGAGTCACAGAAATCCATCTCCCAGGATGATTTCGACCACCCTATAAATACATTACGTCGAACGCCGAAAACCTCTTGATAGTCAGTCTGAGTCAAGATTCGGATAAGTTGGTAAAGATAGATACTGCTGCAAAAAAAGTAAAACTCGTGATAGCTGACCAAGGGGGGCCGATCCCACGAAGAGCCGCAGTACAAAGAGTCAACTAGGAAATTTTACATCGAAGCTAAGGGTGCAGGGGGGAAGGAAGAGGCGCGGGCCCACACTTGAACTACGACGGACAAATCCATGTGTTAGCGTAGCGTATACACCAAAAGGACATATAGACACTGGAATTGGAGGATGCTTCACTCTAACAAGGGGGTTCGGGTGGTGTCCACTTGGTGTTAAATGGGTGGTATATGAGGCAGAAGATACTTACCTACTAGGTACCTAGGTAGGTACCTACTAGTCACGATAGTTGTAGGTGAGTGATCCTTTTCTGATATGATACTGTCATGTCTTCCCCTGGTAAACTAGGTAGGTACCTTACCTAGTATATAGATAGGCACAAGCTTCAGTCACCGCTATGTTTCTTAAATAGTTAAATACCTGGATAGATACAGTCTGGACAACAGGAAGCCCTCCTGATATGTTTATTTCTCATTATACGATAACTAAACACAGGTAATCGACTTTCCTTTCACTATTTTCATCATGTTAGGTCTTTGGGTTCAACCTATTTCTTCAATCCCTCAAGCTTGTACGGCTGTTTCCTTACTAGTTTCTTCGTTCATTATAATTAAAGTATTCTACCGACTATTCTTGAGCCCGTTATCCAAGTTTCCAGGGCCGAAGCTCGCGGCCGCAACAAAATTGTACGAAGCATACCATGTCTTAATAAAGAATGACTGGTTGGAGAACTTAAAGAATCTCCATGAGATATATGGTCAGCTCCTAAAACGTATGATAGAGAGATTGAGATCTGTATTAATAAGGGTTATAGGACCTGTTGTCCGATTAGGGCCAAACGAACTCCATTTCGTCGACCATGAGGCGTGCCTCAAGCATCATAATAGGGCAGACTTAAGGAAGTGTGATAATTATTATGGTATACTCAACACATTACTTGGCGGCCTTGCGCTTCCTCAAGCCCATGGCGAACGGAAATCTATGATACAGCCACTATTTACTGGATCGAACCTTTCATCCTATTCCGGTACAGAAATGAACACGCAACTCCAGACGTTGCACGAAATGCTCACTTCGTCCTCCGAGACGAAGGCCACTCCAACAAATCTGACGCATGTTCTCTGGGCTTACACAAACGATATTATGACCTCATATCTCCTAGGCGAGGATCTAGGCTTCATGAAAAGCCCTGACTTAATTGCTATGCATGACTCCACGCGGGCTTTTAGTGCAATTGATCTCGCTACCGTCCTACGGTCTATGCCCCCATTAAAGAAATTATTGGACATATTCCCATCTCTCCGTAAAATATCGCCACTCAGTTGGCTAGATGCAGTAAGTACCTACTCAGTTTTTCAAGTCAGTTTAGTGGATACAAGACTTACTCCATATCAGCTTGCCGGCTCACACCTAGAGCGAATCACTAAGGGCGATGCACTTGGTCCTCCAGAAAAGGGGCACAAGAATGTACTATCACAAATCTGGCGCCAAATCGGCAACGAGCAAATCGTTATTCAAGAAGCTGCGCAAGCCATATTCATCGGCAACGAGTCGCTGATGAGCAACTTGACTTTTCTGCTCCATAACATGATCCAAAATCCTGATTGTGTTACTAAGCTAAGAGCCGAAATCGATCGAAGCCTAGATGTTGGAACTTACGGTCACCAAGTCTGGCGCGATCCTAAAGTCTTGCAGCTTCCTTATCTGGTAAGTCTATACCAATGAACCCATAGCGACTATAAACCTTGAATATTCAACGCGGCGTATAATAAATGAAGCCTCAAGAGGAAAGTGAACAAGTTTCTAATTTCATTATAGGATGCGTTATGTAGGGAATCGACGCGGCTCAGTTCACCATCGTGGCACCGTCAACCGAGACAAACATCTGAGCCAGTGACATACAACGAAACTGTCATACCACCAATGGTAAGTAACAAACATCTCAACCATAATTGAATTATGTAACTTAACTGACATCCATAATAGACAAGCCTAAGCTTCACATTGCACCTCCTAGAACGCGACCCAATTCTATACCCCGACCCCGAGACCTTCAAACCAGACCGCTGGCTAGGCTTCGGTCCCAATGCCCGAAAACTGCGCAACAACTCAGTAACATTCGGAACTGGCACAAGAACATGCCTGGGACAATTGTACGTCGTACCTTTCCCCAGCATATACCTACCTAGGTACACATATGTGTACCCAACACCGATCCTCTACTAACACGACCAAGCATCGCCCGCCACGTGCTACGAAAAACACTCGTAGCGATCTTATACAACTTCAACATCTCCCTCTGGGACGAGACCAGAGATAAAGCCGAGGGGTACAGATACCTAGATACGTACCCGAAGAAGGGACACGAGGGATATCTCAGGGTTAAACTAACGCCGCGTTTTGGCGAGATATAGCTACTGTATGGCTAGTATTTGTATTTTCTTCTGTGCTACTATGTAGGTATACATCGGGGACCCGCGTATAGATATAGGGATACCAATTAGAATGAACTACAGATCGTCGGTGGTCTGGTCGGGCGTTGGGGATTGGCGGTGGCACAGCGTTGTGCGGAGGTTCGCTTTGGAATATAAATTATCTATTAAACATCTATTAGACTAGTTCCACTTTGAGCACTGCTATGTAGGTGAGGTGACTTGCTAAAGGCTTACCTACTTCCTACGACTTTATCCCTTTAACTAGCAGTTGTCTTCGGCCAGGAAAGGGTAATACTCCTTCGCTGGACTGGGTGGACAACACCTAGAATATAGAACATCAGCGGCACAGCAATGCCGTGGCCTATAAATGGCTCTTCCTCTGTATATCAATGGATATGCCCCCCCTCCTCCATGGTTGAAGTTAACTGCTAATGGAAGATATATGTGAGTTAAGCAGTTCCCATAACATCTCCAAAATGCTCGCCGGAGCCAACGCAATGAGCGGTATCAGTGGTTTAGTGGTAAAATCCATCAATACCACCGATGAGACCCGCGTTCGATTCGCGGCTGATGCATCTCTCTTTTTTTATGCCTTACCTACTAGGTACCTAGGTATGTACCTAGGTAGGTATGTTGTCGTCTGCCTGTTTGTTGTTTTCGCGATGATGTCGATTATGAATCCGGTACACTAATTCGCAGTGAAGCATTTCCACTGGATCAGTATCAGTTAACGTGTCAGATAATTCGATGCATTGTAAAACTCGACTCTATATTTTCTATACCTACCCAGGTACCTACCTTTATTAGTTGTATGATGCTAACCAAACCCCCTTTTAGGATGACTAACCTAAGTCAATCCCAAGGTCAATGGCATAATGTCACGGACATCTATCCCGTTCTACTCAATAAAATTTTAAAGGCATTAAAAGTTTACTAGTTAGTAGAACAGAAGTGCATGCTCAAGAGAAAGTTATTAGGTAATAGCTCTGCCATGAATGCAGGTGTTGTCGTCGCCGGAGCGTAAGATGTAACGTTCACTACAATAATCGGATATCTTAACTATTATTCGTGAGGCAATAAAAGACACGGAAGAATGTAACTCAATATTCTCCTAATTCTCCACCGACTAAAAATGCAGTTAATGCTGCTGCCTACGAGGAGAATATCTCCCAATAGATTCCTATATAGCTGGTAGTATGCTTGGTAGGCTAGCGGGCACTTATTTGCTAGTCTGTTCAACATCTCCTCGGGTATGGTCCTAGGTAGCATTCAAGATCGGCGTTAAAAGCTAGTTGGTTCGTATTGCTGAACCCCTTCCTAATACATCTCAATATTAAGCGTGGAAGGATATGCTGGATATGGTGGATTCTGCACGTCCCCTTTCGGTAGGGCTGCAGGGACCTACATACTACCAACTGCTTGGAGGATCAAGGCACTGAAGTTGATCTCTGTTAGACCTAGCTGTTTTCGATCAATGAAGTAACATCATTGGATTCCTAAAGTTCCCAAAGCAGACGATTTCTTTCATTCTATCACACCACAGTAGGGATGTGTAATCCATCGGACCCGTGCCTCTCTTAGTCATTTGTGATGCGACATCCCCCGGCCTGCTCCTTGTAGCGCTTTTATGGGGGCCGGGTTCTGCGGGTGTGCTAAAACTTCGACAGGGCGATCAAGTTTAATAACTTTTCGTATTCAGAGGAGGACCTTCGCCGATTAAGTTTAGATGGTTTAACTAGTGCCGGCTCCTCAAATTAGTTAACTTCTTCTATGACATCTTTCGCCGTGTTGAGTCATCTCGGTTCTCTTATAAAATAGGCGACGGCTGTTGGTTGACTTTGGAACATCCTTGTTCTGAAGTATTGTACCTAATATTCATAACTACACGCCATCAACTCTGTCGAGTCTCGACCTGGTCAAACCATAAAACAATTTTTCGAATACCCGACTTCCCGATAAATATGCATCCATTAGATATATCGTTCTGGGTCGTTTCGATGACAGTTGCGGTACTCGGCCTTCCGAACCAGTTCCCTATGTTCAACGGAAAGTTGACTAGAAAAGTCATGTTGAGCGACTTGAAGGAATCGACTCTGGTGCCTACTGGTTGTTTTTGCGCCGGTGGATCGATGTGCTGCAACATAGGCGACGATATAAACTGCAACTATGGCATCTGTGGTATGGGGGCTTGAGGGATGGTTGACGAAAACAGTGCAAAAGTCCAAACATTGATGGTCAATACACGGATATCAACGCCATCGATTATTGCCTAACTACTTGATTGCTTCGACGTCAAGAGTTCTTCGCTTTTAGATATGCCCACTGAGGGTAGTCTTCAAGCTCTATTTGCGAAATCGCCATTTTGGCAACGCGCATCCGCCTCATTCCTGTCTCCAGCATCGCGACCTACCTAGTAGGCACCTCTTAACCTTCTCGGTACGGAAATGGCGACTTCGATCGACTTAAACCCTTCCGACGGCGGATCTATGCCTCGGAACCCGAGGGAACCGGAGGAGAAAACGGATTGCACCGGGTTCAAACTTGAAACTCCGAAAGTCTGGGCACTATACCTAAGAGTATATGACGATGCGTATGGTCAACCATCTCAACACCATGTTGGATTATTATTTTAAAAGTCGCATCGGTCGAGAAGGTGGTTTGGGAGGTAACTCTACTATTGCCTCATGCTAGTTAGCGTCATGGGTTAAGCAGGGGATATACTAGCCACGACATACCTGTTCCGACTCAACAAGTATAGAGTTGGCTGGAATTTTGATAGGCATCCTTAGATACTGTCCTATAGTTGGTGTCATATACCTAATAATATCTGCCTTATCAATCAAGTGATTATTCCAAATCGAATTCTTTATAAAGTTATAAGCTAGGTAATAGCGCTAATGCTGTCGTTATTCTTGTCAACAGGGATCGCGTAGCTCGTATCTGGGCCAGTCGCAGTTTAAAAAGTTCGTAACGTCGAAGATGAAATTCAAACTTACGCAGATGTCGGAGACACAGGCGATGTTACCAACAAGGGATACACCCACCCCTCTGAAGTTCTGATGTCCCACGACCTTCCAATTCAACGACCTTCCGCCGCTGTTCTAGAAGCCAGACGTCGCCCTACACGGTTGGAAATGCCAAGATAACACACGACGACTACCTATAATCAAATAGGGAGTTCAAATTGAACCTGCACCTGCCCGTTGCGGACCAACTGTGGCTAATATAATAGATCACCTATAAGCAAGACCCACACGGGAAGTTCTAAATTGTGTTGGTATCGAGGCTAATGTCCCTAATTTTTAGTTCTTAGCTTGCCCGCGATACTAGGCGACACGTATCTCAACAAGTTGATTTGGAGTAGGTTTTAATCTGGCCTCTAGTATGGAAGATAGAGGATGTGTGGATGTTACACTACCTGGCGTCCACTAAGCACCATGCGCGACACCATTGTCTGAACGAGACGATGGTGGGGGAAGGGAGGGGGAGGAGGGGGATGGCGCTAGAATTCTTCTCGAAGGCCGTCATAGTCGAACAGTCGTCTTGGCCTTGGCAAGGGTACGGAAATGGTGATTCGGGAATGGTAACAGAACGCAGGGGCAGAAGTAATAAGATGTAACCCGCAAGATCGCCGACCGGGATTCGGGGGAATAGCTTGGTTACAGTAATTCGAGATGCTGTAGGTAGGCTGTAGCTATATTCTATTGTTGGACGCGTCAAAAGTTCCTCGCGGGATCATATTGATTATATTGATAGGATTTATCTGGGAATATCTGTCTGAGATGACAGATCTCATCTCGTTGTCTTGCATCGAATATCTTATATTGTTCCGTTTCAGGTCTGATGCTGACATGTCTTGTTGATAGTGTTGGTTGTATGGAATAATGCCACCTGTTGTTGTATTCGATAGAATTTTCTTCCCGCATAGCTTCAAGCACTAGTTGTTACTCATACGATGTATTTTCGTAGCTCATGTTGTTTTGCTTTTTTTCTTTCTCCCCTTCCTTCCATTTTTCTTGGCGGCGACTCATAGTATAAATAGAATCAGAGAACGCCGCAAGCAAAATGAGTGATTGCCACGCTTACGCTTTGCTGCAGGCTGTAGACCACCACTGGCGGGGGCATTATGAAGAGATGACTCTAGTCACGACGTTGGGCGTTTAATATAGAAGCTGAATATCTATACTTGGAGGTCGGAGTTGGAGAGCTTATATATATCTATTGTATTTTGTAAATGACTAGAGTGGCTTACCTACCTAGTAGGTAGTGAAATAAATGTAAGCTTCAAGTCTTCGTTGACGGAACTTCTAGTATTCATATCGTGCATGCGTACTGTAGCTGTCTTCAAATATCGGATCTTAGCAAGCAGTAAGACCTTAGACGGGTACGACCCCGGCAGTCGTGGACCCTTCAGCTACTAAACTTAGCAACCGCAAATCGACAAATGGTCTCGAGAATAGCAGAACGGAAAAGAATGGCAGGCGTGGAGGGGTGATTTCGGTGGCAGTATGTGCTCCGTGCTGCGGCTCGTAGCCCACAGAGACTTGATGATCTCCAAAATTGGTGTGGTGCTAGACCTATCTCGTCTCTAGGGTAACCGAGACAAGAGGATAATGACGAATAGGAGTCGATGAAGAATAACGCCCCGCTCTCCACCCACACTTCGGGGTAGATCCGCATCAGCATCAGCTCGACGGCTTGTCTCAGACTCTCGTCATTTTGGTCAATTTGGACCGAGTCTACACTTTGTATTCTTGTACATAGTAGACTTGTACTTCCAAGTTGTAGCCTCTCTTCCTCAATTGACATAATCATAATCTCTAACACACCGACACTGACACCGACACCAACGCCAACAACTAACTGGCAGACAATAGAGTGTCAGGCTGTGGTTTCTCTGCAGGTGTTCTGCACGAAACAAAAGTCGCATACGACAAAGAAACGTCGTCTCGCATACTGACCTCACGCAGATACGCACACATATGCACATCATAATTTAGGCTCTCACACCCAACTTGACTTTTTTCAAAATCATTTTATGATTTTATCATGTTCTTGAGTTAGCCTTTTGTTTTTCTTAATTTTTGTCTGCCTTGAGATGTTTGTGGTTGGCATCTAGGATCTGTCATCATTGTTGTTGTTGTTTGTAGTCCTAGTCAGACTCACCCCCCCTGGAAAAGAAGTAGATCTAAAGGTCCAAAGGTCCAAAGATCCAACGATCCAAATATTGTCAAGATTCTAAAAGATAATCCGAGCATTCACCACCCTCTCTTCTTACCTCACCTTTATTTCTGCCCAAGTATTTATTCAATTCTCGGTAAATACTTGCGCCTCCTAATAACCTTGGAACCCACGAACTCGTTGTCCTCTACTCCGCCTACTACGCTACCCATTTTCCGTCACCGGGGGTTAATTGAGCATCGACAAGCTTATGAAATACATACCGACCGCGTGGGCGTGCAATTGATTGTAAGTTTTTAATTGGCGATGCGACTTTTCCCAATTGGAAATGCGAACATCATAATTCTAGAATATTAAAATTCAAACTATCTACGTACTTTTAGTACCGAACCAATACTAATCTTTTTTATCTTTTTTCCCCCGCGATTTAGGAAAATCAAATCAATCTGATTAAAACAATCCGATTAAACGATCCAACGACTATTGCCGATTAACGATTAACAATTCAACTATCGGTTAACAACAATTCACCAAATCAATACCCCCCGATATCTAAAGCACGCGACTATACTTCCCCCCTACTCTTCAACCCCCACCATGTATTCTCGTTACCTGGTCTGATCATATCTCATATCTCCGAATACTCCAAATCGCCCAAATCGTCCAAACCGCACGAGTCGAGTCGGCCTTTTACCTTATTCTGCTAATGACACCGGACTTATCTAGCGTCAAGAAGCTCGACCTCATAGACGTACATACAATAGTTCCGATACATCACTCTAGCTCCCGTTCTTCCGCTCTGGTTTCATCCAAGATCGACGCTCTCCACATGACAGATTACAGATTAAGGGTGTCATAAAAGAAGGATCCCCCAAAAACGCGCACCTCGACTTTCGCGCCGCTGCACGGGAAACTCTCGGCAGGCTATAGCATGGTATGGTCCTTGCCTAAAATACTAGACGAAGCTTTCCCCTCAATTTAGAGAGGCTCAACGTGACCTCCATCCAATATCTGCCGTCAAAGAAGGGGGGGAAACGGAGTGAATAACTTGAGATCTGAAACCGGGCACTGCAAAGAAGTAAGCATATTAAGGCCTTGAAGCCAGGGCTCACACAGTAGCCATGAGGCGGAATCGAGTCCCGCACTCTCCGCCTTCGCCCTATAGGGCCCTGGCCCATCACCCGGCTAATGGCCAGCCTCCCGATTCCGCTTCCTTGATTCGGTCATTCAATAGCGAGACGAACCCGACCCGGCCGATACGCCCCTCCCCACTCACGGCCTCGACCATTCCTGACATGCCGCTTGATCTGCTTGACCGTATGAGGTCTTTCCCACTCTTCATGTCAGCCCCCGAGGAGTTTCTGGTCGCTATCGGAAAGCATTTAAGACCCCAAGTACACGCCGCACACGACCATATCTTGACCGAAGGCGACGAGGCAAAAGCTATGTATTGGTTGGTTAGAGGTGTCGTCGGTGTAACGTCGCGTGACGGTGAGGCTGTATACGCTGAACTGAAACCTGGCGCTTTCTTTGGCGAGATAGGTGTCCTCATGGATATGCCTCGAACCGCGACTATTATCGCGCGTACGAAATGTCTTCTACTTGTCCTTAAGAAGGAGGATCTCCACTTGGAGCTACCTAAGTTCCCCGATATGGAGAAAGCGATTAGAGAAGAGGCACACGAACGATTGACCATCCTAAACAAGAAACGCCAGGAAAGCGGACGAAGTCTCAAGGTTGCCGTCGCCAAGGGCTTAATCGCAGCTAGAGATGCTGCTCCTGGTAAAGTTTTCATGGGAGAGATTGGTATCATTAAGGAAGGGACTGCAGTCAATAGCAAGAAGAGAAAATCGCCGAGTCCAGGTGCTATCGAAGATGCGGCAGCAGGAAGCGCGTTGGGAAGCGGCCTCGTCAATGTACGGCAGACGCTTAAAGAGCTCCCGTTATTCTCGACCCTACCTCCCGATATCCTCCATTTCCTCGGAATGAGCGCACAGCCGAAGACTTACTCGCCTTTTACGGACATCATCAAGCAAGGATCGGCTGGAAACGAGATTTTCTTTATCGTGCGAGGCGAGGCGGAGGTAATTCACGATGTTCCTGGTGGGAAGCAAGAGAAAAGAATAACAAGATCATCCCTAATCAGACCACGTCTAAGACAAGGTCAGTATTTTGGAGAGGTTGCCAGCTTAGGCTTGTCGGTTCGACGTACCGCGACTGTTAGATCCATCACATCCGTCGAATGTCTTATGATCAGTGGAGAGGCTCTGGAGGAACTGTGGAAGCGATGTCCCCCGGATATCAAGAAACAGGTCGAAGACACGGCAAAGACGCGGATCGGACAGAAAGATGACGATGTTGAGATGAAGGATGCAGAGCCTACGGGAAACCATGTCGCATCACCCTCGACACCTACAGGAACAGGACCAACACCCAAGGTCACGTTCACTACTCCTTCTAAACCAGCTTCACCAGTCAAGGATGAATCCGATCAGATGGAACCTAAGGATCCAGATCCATATCTTAGTGTCGATATGGAGAATCTAAGGAATCGCCGACGTGGATCTCTCGCTCCGCCCACACCACCACCTACAGACTCTCCTGGTACACCTATCACCAATGGTCTGCGCCTACGCATGATTGATACTTCTACTCCTGCCAGATTCCCAATCGTATCAATATCTCCGGATTCAGAAGTCCCAGCCAAAAAGGCTAAGATAATACCCACTAGGCCTCATCCTAGTCAGGAATCTCTTTTCCCTGATGATATTCTAGTCATCATATTCCAGTACCTCGACTTAGCTGAACTAATTCGTCTACGACTTCTTTCTTCTCATATCCGCAAACTCCTAACGACGTCACCCAAACTATGTACTCACGTCGATCTCACGCCGTACAACCGCTTCATAACAGACGATACGCTAGTCAACGTTATCGCGCCATTCCTCGGACCGCGACCGATCTCAATGGATCTCAGCAATTGCTTCCACATCACCGACGAAGGCTTCTCAGCGCTATGGAAGATTTGCGGCAGGAACATCAAGACATGGCGAATGAAGTCGGTATGGGACGTATCGGCCAATCAGATCCTAGACATGAGCGACAACGCTAAGGGACTGGAGGAAGTAGATTGGAGTAATTGCCGTAAGGTAGGCGATAACCTCCTTGCTCGAGTCGTCGGCTGGGTCGTTCCCGATCATCCCCCTCCGAACGCGAAGCAGATAATGATAGCAAACTCCACCGCCGCCGCCCGTCTCCGAGCCCAGCAGCAACAACAACAGCACCAGCAGGGCCAACAGCAAGGCCAGCAACAGCAGAATCAACAAGCCCAACAATCCCACCCCCACCCCGCAAAACCGCAAGCTCAAGCCATAATCCTCCCACCGCCAGGCACCATAATCGGCTGCCCCAAACTAAAACGCCTCAACCTCTCCTACTGCAAACACATAACCGACCGGTCAATGGCACACATAGCCGCGCACGCCTCCCCACGTCTCGAATCCCTCTCCCTAACGCGGTGCACATCCATAACCGACGCAGGCTTCCAATCCTGGGCGCCGTTCCGCTTCTCGCAACTAACCTACCTCTGTCTCGCGGACTGCACGTACCTCTCTGACAACGCCATCGTCGCGCTCGTGCACGCCGCGAAATCGCTTACCCACCTCGACTTATCCTTCTGCTGCGCGCTCTCCGACACCGCGACCGAAGTCGTGGCGTTAGGGCTACCAAGGCTTCGGGAGTTAAGAATGGCGTTTTGCGGAAGCGCGGTGAGTGATAATAGTCTGGCGTGCGTGGCGCTGCATCTTAATGATCTGGAGAGGCTGAGCGTGAGGGGGTGTGTGAGGGTTACTGCGAACGGGGTCGAGAGCGTGCTGGAGGGGTGTGCGGGGCTGGTTTGGGCCGATGTGAGTCAGTGTCGGAATTTGGAGGCTTGGATTCAGGGGGGTGGGGTGAGGAGGTGGGGGTTTGATGAGCGTGGGGAGGGCAGTGATGGGAGTGGTATTGGGAGCCCCGTGGAGAGTTTGGGGGGGAGGGGGGAGGCGTTGTCACCGGGACGCACGAGTGTGGTTTCCCCTAGGAGTAATAGCTCGAGGAGCTTGGGGAGTCGTGGCAGGCCTGCTGTTGCGTTTGTGGTTGAGAAGGGGGCTGGTGGGTTGCGGTGAGGGGGACGCGGTATCTATGTGAAGGTACTGAGGTTGGAGGGAGGAAGAAAGGTCTGCGCGTTTTACGATTAACGACGGCCTGGTGATTTCGCTGTTTGCTTGCATACACAAACGGACGGATTGGTGGCTCCTCTGATCAACCGCGTTGAGTCGTTCTGTGATATACCCGATACTCGTCACTTTCACGCATGGTGGAGTTGTGTGTGTTATACTTCGTTTACGTACCGCTTGGGATAGGGGATATTGGCCCTTTGATGCGTACTCGGGTTCGCTTGTGTAGCTTCAGTATATGAGCTGGAAATACGAGTGTGTATTTCAGTGTTGATGTGTTTTGATGATTGTGATTTGGGTGGCTATGGCATGCTGCTATTCTGCGTCTACAGACTCATCAACAAGCCAGAGCCTCCTATTATCAGTAAATCAGGTCTAGGAAGCCACACGTTAACGCCGAAATTTAGGAATAGTGGCTCATTCCGCAGAGCTCGCGGATCTTGAGATATAAATCTGTTAACCGCATAAGCAAATGTTAGTTGATTTTTAACGAAAGCTGTCTAGGCGATTTTAAACCAATTCTCTCACATTAGTACCTAGTCGTCCCCCACTCTTGATGCCTCAAGGATACAAGGATTCGGTTACGATGCGACAGTACTGGGTATAGGAAAATAATGGCGCTTGGGATGAGTGATAAGGCCATGGCAAGGTATGTCAAAATCAGCTGATATGTCACCTTTGAGAATTGATCTTCTATGGTCTCGCACCAGTTTCGGAATTAAGGGGTTCATGGGAAGTTCGTCAAGTCGTCATCTTTTAACCACAATATCATCAACCAGATCGAAAATACGGACATATGTTTTTATTATTTATTTAACTGATTATAGACATGGCTGATGTAAATGATATGTTCTTTGGAAGGTGGACGCCAATCAAACCACAGCTCTCTCGCAGCTGAGCCCTATTCTAATTGCTTTTCTGCCTCTCTACCTCATAATCAACAGCTATGGGAAGTTCTTCCTCCAGGCTTCGCTGCTTAGGAGCCCAACCAAGGAGTTTTCGACCTCGAATAGCACTAGATCGACTGTTTTGACCCCATACCAATGGCGCATGCGGGAATATCTTCGCGGCATCTTGGGGTGAGAGTTTTTCGATGTCTGTGTCCTTAATCAGACCCTTGGAGTGCATAACCTCAGCTGTCTTCGCGGAAATGTCACCCCATGGCTTCACAAATTTCGTCAGCTAACTTGAACTAGTCACGAAGTATCAATGAGATAAACTTACCGCTTCGCCATTTTCAGCAAAGTAATATGAGTCGGTACCCCAAACTTCCTTCTTGTCGCCCGATAGAGCCTCTTGAAAGAACAGAGCGAACAAGTCGCTGAGGTCGTGTATGTGCACGTTGTTCCAGTAAGCCTTACCTTCGGCGATCTGGAATGCCTTGCCGCGCTTGATGAAGTTCTCGATCAGCAGAGGGATCTGTAGACTTCGCTGGTTCACCGGGCCCCGACCGATGCCGTAGATTACTGGCGGGCAAACGACCGCCGTCTTGATATGGGTATCCTCGCCGGCTCCTAATACGAGCTTGTCGACATTGCGGTGAGGAGCAGCGTCGGGGTAAGATGTCATTTCCGAGACACCATCCCAGTCGTTGTAGATTTTACTGGAAGCCACGCCGTATGTTTTCGTCTGCATGTCGTCATACAGCAGGATACCGGTACCGCTGCAGTGTACGTAGAACGAGGTTTTATCCTCTGCGGACCGCTGCCTCAATCCGGCGATGATGGCGTTGGTGGCTGAGACATGATCTGCGTGCGCAAGGTTGAATACAAAATCCGCCTGCGCGGACTCGCCGACGAGGACCTCGGTGTCGTCGAGAGAGCCGAAGACAATTCTTATGTTAGGATAAATGGCCTTTATAGCCTCTCCTTTCTTTTCATCTCGTACTAAGACGGAGACATTCGGTTCCTGCTCTGGGAATTGATCCAGTATAGCTTTCAAGGCATCTCCTCCGATGTAGCCTGATGTCGATCAGTTAATATAGAACGCCACTATGTTTGAATTGGAGTAGCTTACCTGTGGCGCCGAGGAGAAACGTTTTCCGGGTGTTTCCTTCAGGGGACATGGCGTTTGAGTGGCTTTTGGCGAAGACTATGATCAATTTGAGACAATCTGGTGATCGTCCAATCTCAAAATACTCGATGAATATTTATACTTGCGAATAAAAACGGACTACATACTGCATCCGTATAATGTTACTAATCGAAACATGCGCTAGAATCTCATGAGTAATTGAACATGCAAGAGAGAAGGTTGATCGAATAAAACGGAAGACTAAGGTGAATTAGGCTCGATAGCTCCGGCATACGATGCGCCATCCCCTGGCTATGATCCGACATGGATTACAAATCGCGATCCAAATCTGGGACTCGGTCTACTAAACTAGAACTCCAAGTTTTATTTCTCAGTAATTCGCTCCTCTAAAAAGAAGATAGCTTCTTTTACTATCGATTCTCTAGAAGTTTCCCGAAAGAAGAGAAGAGTTTCGAATATGATTTTCTTTTGTCATTAGATTATCGGAGTTTGAGATCTCAACTCAATCCGTTAGTGGCTACGTATAGATAGGGCCTTTTCTATTTTTTAAGGAGGGGTAGTTCAGAACCCCTCGAACAATGCTGTTGTTTTTCGCTCAGAAATATCAATTACCAAGTCCAACATTCTATCCGGCTTCGAAGACTCGGTTCGTACCTTGACTCGATAAAAAGGGGTGGTTTGTTACATCGTTTACTAAGTTAATATCGTCATCAATATGTTACTCTCCGAAGTCGACAAGATTGAGTTAACAATATCCTCCTATATTCCCACAATTGACACTTGAACGTGAGAAATATGACAACAGAAGATCTTAAATAAAGAATATGATATCAAACTAATGGTCATATCACCTCTATCCCGGAAGGTCGCCATTGGCACAAATGGTGGGCACCGATCCTGCGGCAGGCCGGTAATGGGTTCGGTGGAATAGGTAATCTGAGCATAACCCGTCTTCCTTGCTTGATCCCCTAACATCTATCCATATAAAAGCGACAATCACATCAAAAGGTGGCCTCAAAAGTGGTGGCATCAAGACCCAAGAGTGGAGGTTTCAAGTGATCTCCATCTGATAAGAATACATGTAGGGGTGTTATCACTGCGACCCTGGCGACAACGCACGTAAGAATATGCCTGATAACCTTAGATACTATACACATAGCAAACGTATTCCCAAGATTCAATCCAATTAGGATATCCCTATCATGGCGTTTCACGGCATGCACTCGGTGTACATCCTTACATCAGTACCTAAATATACATATAACGGCAAGCTCGCGGTGATCTCGAGCCCCTATTCACCCGTTCAACAAGAACTCAACCAGAACTCCAACGCCTATCATTTTCCCATACACCATGGCAAACCAAACCCCCATCCCCATCCCCGACCCGGAAAAGAGCTCTAGCCAAAATGTCACAATGTCTACTACCATAGAACCATCGACATCAGAAACCTCCTCCTCCTCAGCCGAAGTCCTCATGATCGCCCGCCCGAGAAACCAACTCGAAAGACTAGCCAACAAATGCGACCAGCTCATCGGCCTCGAAGCGCGTGGGATCCAGCAAGTACCGGAGTCCGCACGGGAGGGAAAGCCGGCTTTGAGAGACTACGTGTGGATGTGGAGCATCTGGTTTTCGGCGAACTGCACCGCGGTGCAGTTCACGGCGGGGATACTGGGGCCTGTTGCTTATGGGCTTGGGTTTGTGGATTCTGTGCTGTGAGTTACCTACCTTTATACCCGCTGTATCCTGCCTTCGATTGATTAATGCTTATGGATGAGTACCTAGGCTATGCGCTTTCGGGACGATCTTAGGGTCGATATGCAGTGCCTATGTATCTACATTCGGAGCGCTTTCGGGGAACAGGACTGTGGTTGTGGCTCGGTTTGTTATGGGCTACTGGCCTGCTAAGTTGGCTGCTTTGTTTAATATCGTGATCAATGTCGGGTATGGGTTGATCGATTGTGTTGTTAGCGGGCAGATTCTTTCAGCCGTGAGTGGGGGGTCGTTGTCTCCCGTTGTTGGGATCGTAGTTACGGCCCTTATAACGTGGGTTGTGAGTACGTTTGGGATCAAGCTGTTTCATCTTTATCAAGGGTAAATTCGCTCTCCCGTGTTTTGATGAGATGGATGTCATTAACGTGGCTTTAGGTACGCCTGGGTCCCTCAGGTAGCTATCCTTTTCGTCCTGATCGGGTGCGCAAGCCCAAAATTCGATATCGTGACACCCAGCCAGGGAACCGGAACGACGGTAATCGGAGACAGATTAAGCTACTTCTTTCTCACTACCTCAGTTCCCCTCGGATGGGCATCCCAATCAGCAGATTTCTACGTCTACTTTCCCAAGTCATCGAACAGATACGTTGTATTCTTAATGACGTTCCTAGGTCTCCTGCTTGGGAAATGCTTCGTCGAATTTCTCGGCATTGGTCTTGCTACCGGACTCGCTCATAATACCAGCTGGGCAGCTGCCTTTGACATCTCCTTGGGTTCTCTCCTAGTCGAAGCATTCTCACCCCTAGGAGCTTTCGGACATTTCTGCTGCGTCGTTTTAGCACTGGGTATATGCGCGAACATAATCCCAGCAACCTATTCCACCGGTCTTTCTTTCCAGCTTCTCGATCCCAACGCCGAAAGGATCCCTCGACTATTCTGGTGTACGTTTGCGGTAATCGTCTATACCGTTTGCGCCATTGCCGGGCATAAACACCTTTTGGCGATCTTCAACAACTTTCTGGTCATTATTGGGTACTGGCTCGCCAATTTCGTCGTCCTTGTTCTGCAAGAACATGTCATTTTTCGACGTAAAATAGGGTGGAAGTGGGATCAGTGGGATAATACGGAATATCTCCCACTGGGTATTGCGGCCTTTACTGCATTCTGTATTGGCTGGGTTGGAGTCGTGCTTGGGATGGACCAGACCTACTTTGTAGGCCCCATTGCGAAGCTGGTGGGTGAACACGGTGCTGATGTAAGTCGCGCTGTGTTACTATACTTTCATAGCAGCATTTACGTTACCAGAGACACCGAAACTAACATTTTCTATCTAGTTGGGCATTCCACTTGGGGCTGCATTGACAGCAGTTACATTCCCCCTGTTTCGATATGTGGAATTGAAATACTTGAAGCGTTAGCCAAACAGTTATATGAATACCAGTCTCTCAATTTCATCATATCAAAATAAAACATTAACTTGAGATTGGTTGACTGCGCAATCCTTGAATTGTAAGACTTCTGTTGTTAAGAAGTAGATTCAGGGGTAAGTCAGCGGGCGGGGTGTATCGTTCTACTTGCACGACCCCACTAACGATTTGGGTACCTACAGCATCTAGTTTCATTTACGACAGATTCAGTTGCAAATCCGCTAAGTTCTTATTCAGGTAGTAACATGTCGCACTGCAGTTTTTGACAGGTCTCGTAAGTCAGACAGCTATGGTTATCCCTGAATCCAAATATCTCAATTTATAAGACTTGCAGTTCTTTAATATCGTCTTACATCCTCATTGCCTCGTTAGATCATCCATATATATTCAATCATATAATAATTCCATTACAACTTCAACTTCTCGCTCTCTGCTAGGGGTTCGACGAGCACAGCCGGGCCCCTAGGCACGATGACCTCAGCCTGACTGTTTGTGACCCTATTCTTCGCGGTCGCGTACCCGCTACCATATATACCGATCCACGGCGCCGTCGTCTTATGGAATGCGCCACCTGTAATTGTGCTCCCCTCGTCCCAGTACAGCCGACGGAACCACAGGTGCAGGTGAGGGTAGTCGTGTCGGATGCTCTTGAGGTTGCAGAGGAACACGGTATAATACGCGACGTCGAAACGAGCAATAGTAGTATATAACCGTACGTCGGCCTCGGTAATATGATCTCCGAATAAGAAAGGCTTCCCTTGGGTGGCTAGAAGAGATTCAAGCCGGTCGAGCGATTTAAATAAAGGGTAAACATTCTGGTCGTAAGACTCTTGCTTCGTGGCAAACCCGCACTTATACACGCCGTTGTTTACCGTATCGTAGACCCATTCATTCAACTCGTCGATATCTTTCCGGAGGTGTTCCGGGTACAGGCCCCCACCGGGCTTATTCACCTCCCTAAACTGCTCCGGGATGAAGGCGTCGAACTCGGAGTAGAGCATGCGGATGATCTCGCTCGATTCATTGTTGACGACGGTTTCGGCCTTCTTGTCCCATAGTACGGGTACAGTAAACCTACTGTTGAAGTCGGGGTCTGCTTTAAAGTATAGCTCCCGTAAATATGTGAAGCCGTACAAGGGGTCTTTAGGGAGAGTGCCGTGGGCGCCGTCGAAGAACCAGCCCTTCTCACCCATAGACGGACTCAAAATGTACAAGTCAATGACATCCTCGAGGCGTTTGAGGGCGCGCACGATTATAGTGCGGTGCGCCTTGTGATTTCGTAGTCATGTTAGTTGCCAAGCTTGTGACTTATCTCCAGTATGGCTGGATACGACATGGTACACATACCCATGGACAACCCGGAGATATGTACAGCGCATAGCGACCTTTCTCAGCCGGGAACTGAGAGTTAGGGTCTGCGGAGACGAAGTTACGGAATGTGCTGGCTGGCCTGGTGAAGTGACCATCTTTCTGATATTCGATTTTGGTCTTGTTCTCGTGATTAGCTTCGTGCATAATGGTTCATGTCATTTATATCGTTCATGTTTCGAGCGCTTACGGTTTGAGACATGTTTCTGAAATATTCGTGACTGACACGCTTAGTAAATAATTTCTGATGGGGAATAGATGTAATTCGTTGAGAAGATAGTTGCCTGGAGGGTATTGAGAGTCTTAAATAGAGGGGCAGAGGTGGAAGTCTCTTGGGTCGGACTATCATGATGGGGATGTATTAAAGATGTATTACACCATCGGAGTTGAAAGTTGCAATTCTCGTAACATAATGAAATCAATTAGGTTTAGTCCCTTACAATTTGGGGTATGTGAGTGACGTTTTTGTGTTACGGTACAGGTGCTAGGTATATTACAAATGCGATTGGCAGGTGCTTCTCGGCAACAGACCTTCGTGCGACGACCGGACGAGTTACATCTTTTTGATTATATAATAACTGCTTGATCCTGAGTAATCTGAGGTTTGATCACGAAATCACATCTTCTGTAGCGTAAATTATATTGATGGTTGATTTCCTAACTGATTCTTATAAAGGCACAGGCTTTAGACCATGATAATGCGTCATACCTCCTGTCTAAGCTGCTTCTATGCTTGGTACCTAGTATCGGCCATTTGAGAGACCGGATCACGGCGTCTGCTCAGTCCGACATCTTTAATACTGATAGATCACCTCACATGACCTGGAACCATCATAACTTCGAACCCCGCTTACTGTGAGCGCCATCTTCCCTATCCGTGGGAACATCGTCGGTTGTCTCGGCCTTGAGGCTGACAGGGTCGCCTAGTTGCGTTGGGTTGGCCTGAGATCCGTGAAGCTTCTTGACCATTTTCTCTCTCAGACTATCTCCGCCATTACTTTTACCATTCTGGTTATTATTATTCCTGATATTGTCCGAGGATGACTCCGGAGCCTCTGTTGCACCCCTTTCCTCGTCCGTGGGAATGTTCTCGCTCTGCTCTGCTTTAAGGCTAATGGGATCGCCGAGCTGGCTCGGGTTAGCATTGGGACCCTTGGTTTTCTTCATCGCCTTCTCTCGTAGGGTTTCCGGCATAGTGTCTATTGGTAGGAGTTTATTTCAAGTAGAAGTACCTAGGTAGTTAGGTATTGTATTAAGTGACTGTACGTGATTGGTGCTTTTCAGCAGAGGTCAAACATCAGATAATTCACAACGTCTCTGAGATGGTTGATGATAGGTAGTATTTGGAACTGATAGTATTATTATCTTAAGTAGATATATAAGGCAAAGTGGAAGGATTAAATCTTAATTAGTAGTAACTCTCATCATCTGTTTATGTTAGCACATATTCGTAGGTACTCATGAGTCGTGATGTCGTTTGTATGAAAGTCGATGACCTCACACCTTGTTTACCAGAACACCGCAAACAGAAATAGTATGAAGCACTAATAATTCGGTGTCTAAGCCCTAAAATACAAAAATTTTAGCGTATAGGCACTATAGGTTCTGTTTTTACGCGGAGAGTTAGTGGACGTTTAGACATCGGCACGCTGGACCGACACGATCGTAAACAGCGACGATGGCATTCGTGGATATCTCTATCAGCGACGTCCTCATTAGTGAACAATCCCTATTCAAAAGCCACTAGCTATATAAGAGAAGAGTTTACTATTAGCATACTAGCATATCAATGTTGTTGGTCTTGTATTGGAGATATTCGACGAATAGAAGTATCGGGATGTTAGTCGTACAAGTTGGTAGGTTAGCAATCGTGGCAATCTGAAGTCATCGTCATACCCTAAACTAGAAATCAATAAACAGAGGGGGAAACATAACAGTGAAAACTTAGCGCATTGAGGGTATTTACAACATCATAGCATATATACAGTTTCATAATGGCATCAAACGCCGCCCAGATATCGTCTCCGACCCTTTGGTCTAATCCGTGTAGGATCTGGTGATGGCTTCCTCACTCGCCCCACTTCAGGACTCCTCCGTCGCGACCTCAACAATCCTGGACTCCCATCTCGAACGCTTCTATGAGGTGTATTTTGTTTCGAAGACGATACTGCTGTAGCAATATCATCACTTATGTATGAATCTGATCGGCATTCGTTTCGAGGTGTCGGCATCTCCGACTCGTTGGTATCCTCCCGTTGTGCAAAACTCGTCGTTGTTGGCTTTTCCTCCTCCCGAACGTTGTCAACCTCCTCGAACTCCTCCGGCAGCGACTCCAACGATTGTATCTCCGACATGTCGGAGACAGAAGTCGTCGGAGACTCGCAGACATCTGATTGTGATATGTCTTCGTCATCGAAACCACGAGACAAGGTCCCCGATAACACCATCACATCCGTCTCAGCTTCGGAGAAGGACATCGTCCGTGCTGGTGTTAACGACAGAGAGTTGTCTGAGCACGTCGTGAGAGATCGAGGAGAGGGAGGAAGATGACTTTCCGGAATCGAGGTTACAGCGGTGTTGATGGCAAAGGGTTCGTATGTCATGAGAGAACCATCATCTTCCGGGTCGTCGAAGAAGGGTTTTGATGTAGGGTCATCGGTGGATTGATGCCAGGGGTGATCGTCTGGGAGATAGGATGAGAAGTATCTCACGAGAGAGTCAAGCGACTTCGTTCGAAAAAGCTGGATAGCGAATTGCCACTGGTGAGTGCCGATAAGATCTGGGTTAGCAATGATCTCGACAGAGGCAGATTCTAGGCTCTGGTTCAACTCGTTCAGCCGTAGCTGCTTGCGGTCGGCTAGTAAACGGTGGAACTCATCGGCGCAGGATGCTGTGTTGGAAATCTCGTAGACGTCGTGGTGAAAGGCCTCGGGATCTTGGATGGAGAAGGCGATGGTATTATACTGATCATGTAACTTGGTGAAGAGTTCTTCCCTCTTCATTCCAAATTTCCAAGCGGGCCATTGCCAACCAGGATCATCCATTCTCCGGAGGATGTGAGGGCTAAAATCTTGTCGACCAACTTAAACACCAGTCTCCCGGATAGGGAAACTGTCGCTAGTAGTTGAATCTTGGGCGAACGGGGGGTTAGGGTGGACTTGGTAGACCGGTTGTAGGCTTCGTAGGCGATGTTCTAGGTGGTTTAGGGAGTTGATGTCGGTAGTATTAGGGTGTTTATTGATGCAGAGTGGAAAGGAAAGGTAAGTGTACAGTAAAGTTGTTCGATTGGGTCTTGTTGATACATAGGTTGTCGGTAAGGACTGGATCCATCTAAATGCGTGGTGAGCGGTACATTTTGACTGTGGTTTTTATTTATTTAAGCTTATTTGGGTGTCTTCGTCGACTTTTAGAGAGTTTGGGACACTAAAGGCGTGTTTTCTAGCGGAATAGGTTCCTTTTGTTGTGGTCTGTGGTGGCGTGAAGGGCGTGCATTCCTATGTGACCGCTTTTGTTTGAGCCGACAACATCAAAGGTGAAGACGAAGTGGGAACTTGTTAGATACCATACCACAGGAATTCTGCCTTAGGAGCCTGAGGCATCGCTCGGCTGGCCCTATGTTTTATTTTCCGGTCCACAAGGACACTGCGCCCGAATAACATTGGCTGGCTTGCCATAACGTCCCACAAGGTTTGACCAATGATAGAAAAATGATGTTTTACTTTGGCCAATTAGATATGACGCATGATAGATTGGTGGAGGTTTTTTACGGAAAGACCCACTCACACTACACACGGACCACTTTGTTCAACCCACCATCATGTCCTCTAGTAATTCCGATTAAATCCTTTTCTGACCAGTTAACCTCAATAAGAACAACCTCGAATCGCCCCATTAAGAAGTCATAGAAGGCTCAACTTTTTCCACCCAGTTCAACTTCTTATTTTAAATTAGAACTTACATGTCACGTTTTAGATATTCGTTCAATTGATACATTTAATTTGATACATTATATCAAGTTGAGAAAAGACTCAACTTTATTCTAGTTGACTTATAACTTCTTACTTCCCATACTTTCTCTCGTATTTTCATGGAATCACAAGGGGCAAGTGAACTGGTTAACACAAGCACGTAACGTGTTCCAACTTCCAATTCGAAGCAGGCAGGAAGGAGAGGAAGCAGGAGTAGAAAGGCAGGCAGCACAAGCGCAGAGGTGGTGGGCTATGTCCGTGCTCGGGCGGAATGGTGAGAAAGATGATATTGGCTCAGCTTACCCAGCCACCATTGGACTGGATCCATCTTACCTATCTTGGATATCCTGGACATCTGGAATTTGGGGGCCGAGATAGGATGCCGGTTAACCAGTCAGCCAGTTCCCCCCTCCGTATATCGTTTTCGCCGCCTCGTTGCCTGTTGGCGAATCACTTGACAGATCTGAGCCATCTGCTCCCCTCACCCTTTCCGACAGACTAATCAGACAGTCTCGTCCCTAAGCCATCCAAGTCACTTGCGACTTTCCATGCAGCGGACCGCAACCGTTACCCATCTTGTCATCGTAGCGAATACGGTGCTACGATCACAGAGTAATGTCGAGCATTCAGCCCTAGAAACCCGTGACATACAGAAAGTTTATTCTTCTCAAGTACTCCTACTCCTCCCGACAGAGTCAAGTTACTTTGCTTATATAACACGAGCCGTTTCGAGGTGTTTTATTGCTCTATTCTCTCCAAGGCGAACTAGCGACCTTGAACTCCCACCAGGGATATTATTAATAGGCCTTTTTCCACCTAGGCAGGTATAGCACCAGCGTTAGATGCAGATGTAGGTTGACCGACCCTAGAGACCCTAGGCAGCCGATCTATTCCATCCCATATTCCATATTCCCCCCCAGAGTAAAGAGGACGGGATCAGCCGCACAGCAGCATTTCACCTTTTTTCCAACGTTTTTCCTAAAGGTGACATTATGACTCTCAACCATGGCTTACCTGAGGTAGCTTCTTGAAGTAAAACTGATCCTGAGGACACTTCACCTGACGGGTTTCCTCCAAGAAAGACACAGAATTTCGCCAATTTGTTCTGAGCGCGTTAGAATAGTTGATCGAAGCGCCCGTGTTGAGTTACCCATTTCCTTTTTAGAAATTCTCCATTTCTTTTGTCTCCTATCTCCTGTCTCTTCGACATTTCCAACCATAGCGACCTTAACAACGACCGTTTCCATTGCATATCGCATCTAGTTTACATAAAGCTCATCTCTTTTTCAATCTCTTTCTTTCTTTGAATCCCTTATTTTGTACCACATCCTATCGAATTCTTGTGATGGCGGAAGTCTTCCCTTCCGAGGAAAAGACGGAGCCGTTCACTCCAGAGGAACTCGAACAGAGACTCCACAGCAGTATCCAAGTCGACGAGGTCGGCGATGCACACCATGACACCGTTCCGTTGGACGACCTAGTTATCGAGGAAGACCACCATAAGCAGGGCATACGAATTCTGGTGCGACCGCTGACGCGAAACCGTTCAGTAAGCCCCGGAAATGAGAATGTCCAGTGGCTAGCGTTGCGCGCCGAGGTGGCCGACCCTTCGCAGCCTAGATCCAGAGTGCTTGCGGTGACTCAGACCTCCAAAGATATCAACTTCTCTATTAGGATTCCACAAGGCGAAGAAGAACGTAGGCCGCCGATATGGTGCGAGTTGTACTATGATCCGGCCAGCGACAGCCTAATATTGTGGAATAAGTCTGACGTACCCATCGTCCTCGCCAGGGTCTCCCAACAAGGTCCCGTCCCCGGATCCAACTTTGATCAAGATATAGTGCCGGGAACTACCAAGGATCTCTCTCCAGGCACTTGGCGAATTAGCGTTCACGCCATCCCAATCCTCGACTTAAGGATACTAGAAAAGCGTCCCGCTACGCTATTGATCCCTCGTGATAGCTTCGACTCATCTACAACCGCCACTCCGGACTCTCGGAACCCATTCAGGAAACGATCCTTCCCCTCTGATGCTGGTGAGGGTGTGCCGGAGAGTCCCGTCGCGGAGAAGAAAGCTCGTAAAGATGGCCAAGAGAAAGACGGCGTAATTGTATTCATGGGCCCGAAGGACGAGGAGCTCATATTTCCTTACCCCAACGCCTCTAAGACAAAGCAGGTCGCTATCCCCAACGGCCATGCGCTCCTAGAGGTCCAGAAGGACGAGACAGCCGCTATACCTGGCGGGTCCGAGTTTGATCAGTACCGACTAACGAAGCGGGAGCAGATCGCCAAGACGGCCGCATCGTCAGTCTTTACAGCGGAGCATTCTGGCGTACCGGACGGCGTCATAACGGTCAAAGTACTCAAGACTCGCGGTCCTACTTCTGATGCACGGCCACAGGATACCCACCGCAATGTAATCCGCCAAGCGGATATATGGTTACGCGAGTACCAAAGCCAAGAAGACTTGCAGCATGAGTCGATCGTGCGACTATACGGCGGCGATGCGCGCTACCTATCACTATACATGGAGCATGTGGACGGTAAGGACCTAGCGGCTCGTGGTGTGTGGCGTGAAGCTGCTACGGATCTATTCGTTGGCGATCGGCGAGATGCCGTACGCATCCTTCGCGACATCGTTAGTGCCTTGCATTACGTCCACCAGAAGCGCAAATCCCACAACGATATTAAGCCCGCGAATATCCTATATTCGCGCGACCGCGGCGCCGTACTATGCGACTTCGGACTATCAACCCGAATCACCGACCCGGCTACTAACGGTGGTACTCCCTACTACGTGCCGCCCGAGTTCATAGGACACAAGTTGCGCGGGCCCGCCTCCGACGTATGGGCGCTCGGCGTCACGATGCTGTACGTCTTACGCAAGATCCCGTTCCCGGATGCCCGCGGCCGCCAGGGCCACCCCAAACAGCTGTACTGGATGATCGCGGACCTAAACCGAAAGGCGCCTCCCCATCACGGGAACCACGGCAAAGCTGTATCTGCAGTCACACAAATGCAGCAGTGGCTCAGCGAGGTCAACGAGGCCAAGGGGCGCCTCAATCCGCGCGATCGCATCGAGAACCTAGTGTTGCAGATGCTGACTCCTAACCATATCCACCGTATCACCATGGCCAAAGTCTCCGAGCTGTTGAAAGAGAATGCCACCGCAAGAAAGTAAGCGGATGGACATGTGCAAGGTCGATGACGAACGGACGAGTCGAATCGAATCGATCTAGATTGTCTGTCATATCAGTGTCAACCACACCTGATCTGATGTTATATCTTACTTTATATTTTGCCTCACCTTAAGCCTCGTCGATGGCACACGACAAAATACCCAATGTCGCCAACACATGCCAATCGAGCTCGACGCGGCATACTCACTTTAATCAATTAGCTATGAACATATAAGAGTTCCGGAGGGGAATACCAACGTTACGATCACGTTCCCACTCGATGTCTTTTTCGACGCAGCGTATTTATTTACGATTTAGAGGGGAGATGCCGTATTCGATGGTTCGAAGCTGGACGAGGAACGTTTAACAGGTGTTGTCGTTATTCGATAGATATATGGACGTCGCCGGAATACATTGCGACGAATTTGGTTTGAATTAGCGAGCGTTTGTTCGTGCTTGTTTTAATCACCAGCACGGTCAGTCACCACGCCGGTGTAAGGTTCGATTACTTGTTGCATTTTTGTCACATTATACGGGATCATAGCGGTGTAAGTCTACAAAGGTTCATTTGTGCGTGAATTAGTGCATCTCATTCGGTCAGTTGAAGACTAACGTGACATCGTATCTGTGTAGCATCCCCTCTTCAGTTGAGCATTACGCCTAGGGGTGTGTGTTTGGGGAATCATGTAGCAAATTGGGATGGCGCATAAGCCGTGTTCTGTCATCTCAAGTAACCCTTCATGTCCTTGCAGAAGACAAAGATCCCTCCCCTTAGATACCCATAATCGCGGCAAAGACGCACGCGAGGCCCATAACAAGGGCGAAGGCAACTCCCTCCACGGTTCCTCCCACGGCCGAGTTGGATTTGGCGGTCGCGGTGGCGGTCACGGTGACGACGGAAGTAACGGTAGTGGTAGCGTTGCCGGTACCGTTGGCAGTCAGGGGCTGGGTCCAACCATCACCGAGCATGGTAAGGGACATGGTGCTGGCGTTCTTGCACACACCATTGGGAATCTGAATACCCTTGCGAAGGACGATATCGGCACACTTTTACAATGTCAGTCACATGCGTCACGTCGATGTTGTGTTATTCGAGACACGACTTACGTTGTACAGGGCAGAACCCTCACCACCATCACCGCCGCCGCTGGTGACAACCTGGATAGAGGCATTGGTGCCATCGATGATGTCCATGGGAACGATCATGTCGTGAAGACAGAAGTCACCACGACCGGAGACGTTCATGAGCTCGGGGGTGAGCGACATGTTGAAGTTGGTGACAGCATCACCAAGACCGATGTTGATCCAGAGATAGGTCCAAGGGTGGTGAAGAGTAAGGGCGACAGCGCCGCCCTCGATGGGCCACTCGGTTCGGTTACCGACGAAGTCGGGAACACCACCACCTGTGTATCATCGTCAGTGTTATGTAATTATACCAAGACGCGTCGCGTTTTATATAAAAGAAATATATATACGACGATACAATGATAACACGATGAGAGTGATAGAAATAGGTGATTCAATGAGGATATGAAAGGTTACTTACAAGGATAGGACCACTGAGAGTAGTTCTTAGTCTCGCTGAGCGAGTCAGCACGCCAAGTCGGGTAGGTGATCTTGAAGTGGGCTGCGACGAGGGGAGCGCCCGCAATCACGAGAACGGTAGGAATGAACATCATGATGACGATTTATTATCGACAAACGAGATGAATGTTCTACGAAATTGGGATTGCGTGATGAATTTTAGGTGAAGATGGAGCGTGGGAAAAAAAAAGTTAAGAAAACAAGAGACGAAAGGAAAAAGTGGTAGTTTGGTGGGGTGGGGTGAAGTTGTGAAGTTGTGCGGTAAGAAACCAGACGATGTGGTTTTGTATTTTGACCTTTGGATTTCTGATTTACTGATTTACTGGGTGGTGAACTATAAAAATCAGGCTACACCCAAGATGTCGGTAACTGAGGTACCTAGGCAGATACCTAAATAATTGGCAATATTTTCTGCTATAGGAGGTTGATATACTATCTCAGTGGTACCTAGTACCTGGGAGCTCCCCTGACTTCCCTCGTACAACCAGGCGGTCTGTCAACGTCTTAGATACCTAGGTACCTAGTATAACACTATTGCCGTGCTACACCTTCCGTACGTAGCACGTATATACACCCATAGATATATACAACCTTGGAAGTACTTGTGATCTTTTCAATCTTTAATAGAAATACTTAGGTACAATGCCTAGGTATCTAAGTATCTTCAGCTGTAGTTCAGCAGTTCACGATCCTCGACACCTTCCTTCTTATATTCACATTCCAGCTACGCTTCAATTTGTATCCAATTCGATCTCCTTCGTGCGTAAACGTGCCCACACAGCATTATATCCCCAACAATCAGATCCCTCCAGTTACCTTACCCTTCACCCGCATGAACAGGAGGCTACCTGCAGTCCCGCTGAGCAAGTTTCCGTCCCTCCTTGACCAGAACTTCGGTCCGAACTAATCTGGGGTTCAAGAAACATTGAAGATTCGATTGGTACTTATTAGCTGTCAAGTCTCCAATTGGTGGAAGGTCACCTGCGGAAGTTTGATCGCACAATTATGTTTGAACGCTTTGTTTCATGTTCTTAGCTCCTTTACCCGTCGAGCTAGGGGCGTCGCTTTACGGCCTTATGTGCTATCGAGGGTTCCAAGAACGGCAAGCAGCTACCTATCTCTGCCCTGATCAAACATTCATATGCCATTTTCCAAAGACTAATGCTCCTTCTTGTGTACCTAGGTAGGTAGACCGCAGCAGCTTGATGTTGTACCCCTATCTCTACATACGTCATGTACTTCGGTAGGTTGAGACCCGAAGTACCCTTAGCTACGGCAGCTAAGAGCTGCTTAAACGCACGCCGTCGAATCTACCGTCCCTTCGGGATCTCAGATTGTGGGGTTTGGTTCCCGAAACTTAAGTTAGTGCGAGCCGCAAACATTCCGCTAGCCATTTTCCTTTGCAGTTGGGAATATAAAGGCGGCATACATACCTAGTACTTGCTCAAACGTACTCGTAGTGTCCCTGGTTTCGCTTATGCCCCTCGAAGCGAGGATGAAGTCGAGTACATTTTTGAGTTGGGAGTTATCTGGGGTGGTTGACGGTAGGTACAGGTATCTACCTACCTATTCAGCGCGTTTCGTCAATTCGAAATTATCAAAATTCGAGACTCATTGCGCTGATGCGGAAATAATTGAATCATTTCAATTCTTCAATTGAGCTATATAAACCTAGCCCCGAGATATATCACCATTCCCATATTCCTAACCTGTTCCTGTTCCTTGCAGAGTAGTACCTAGTTTAAGGGATGAATACCCCCAAGTTTGGTGGTGTGTCCTGAATACAGTATGAACGCCAGCGCCAGCGATAGCCCTAGCCCTTAGAGGAAATCTCCTGTGGCTTAGGAAGCCAACGCCCAATGTTGTTGTTCATCTTAATAACATACTCTCTGTCATCGCCATACCCTTTGCCCGGTGATAGGTTCATAAATTCGCGGTCTTGGTAAAGCTTTCTACCTTCTTGGACGATGTCAGTTTTTTGGTGAAGAATCCCAGAAAGTCCTACATCCCTGGTGAGCGCTAACGCCCGTAAGATGCTTGATGCGCGTACGGCAAGGAAAGAAACACATTCCTCATTCCCATGCTCGATTGCAGCTTCCAGAGCTGTCTGGTTACGCTTGCTGACATGAAGAATATCAGCATCATTCCCAAGAAGAAAACTCAAAACCCCAATGTCTCCTCTCCTCGCTGCGACAATCAATGGCGTATCACCGTCAGCATTAGGCAAGTTGATATCGGCACCTCTGTCAACCATCCGTTGGAGGGACATGGTAGGACAGGTCATCGCGGCATGGATGAGAGGTGTTGTTCTATCACAGGAGCCGCTAAATATGTTTAGTTCAAGTTCGGGTGCTTCTAGCAGTATCTCGAGTATTTCGGTCTCTCCTCGACGTGTTGCTTCAAGGATGGGACGGCTATAACGACTGCCAAGATTTGGGTTTGCTTTGAATTTGAGAAGCACTCTGACGATATCAGTCCGTCCAGCTTCGCATGCGGCTTGTAGAGCGGTTCCTGATTGGAAATGCTCATTATAGGCGTTGACATCTGCATGAGATCCGAGAAGCAGTTCAACAACGTCCATATGGCCGTGTGCTGCGGCTGCTTGCAGTGCCCATCCATCTTTGGAATTCACGTGGGCTCCTCCGTTCAGCAACATCCTCGCCATTTCCAAAGCACCATCGTTGGCAGCAACCGTCAAAGCATTGCCATAGCTTGAAAAGTTAATATCTTATCCTAAAGGACGAAGTAAAGGGCGAGATATCACTTACCCTTCGCTGTTAATTGCGTTTGGGTTGGCCTTAAACTCGTCAAGGAGTATTTTCACCGTCGACATCTTTTCGTTGTGTACTGCCTTACAAAGACAGTCATCCACCACCTTTGAGGAGATATGCCCACCTGTATGATTCCGTATAGCTTTGAGAACGTCATCTGAGTTATTCATGTCAGCAGCAGCCTTGAGAACTCCTTCTAGTTGCAATCCTTTGCCTGAGCTTAGCAGCACTGGTACTGAATCCCATCTTTTGTATTTAATGGCACCCTCAAGAGCTCTTTGAAAACCGCAGACGCTACTATCAAATTGAATCAGTCTCTCCAGAACCTTGATTCTTCCTGTGCTGGCCGCAAGAAAGAAAGCATCGTCATATTCTCTTGCAGTGAGTTGTGCCTTCCCACTATCTAATAGATAGATAAAGGTAGTCAGATCACCAAGTACCGAAAATGCAAGAGGTGACCAATGACCAGTGACTTTTGAAACCAGCGGGACGCCTTTTTTCACGAGCAGTTTGACGGCTTCTAATTTACCTGACCCGATTGCTGCATTCAGAATAGGCCCCGCCTTTGTTGAAGCACGAACATCGCAGTCGTCCCGTTGTAGTAGTTGGCCTATAACGTCGATATTACCTGTTGTAGCCGCCCGAAACAGAGGAGTTCCTGCCTCGCCGCTGTCGTCGTTGATGTTGGCTCCCTTATTGAGGAGTTCTTCAGCAATGTTGGCTTGCCCGAACATAGCGGCTAAGTGTAACTGGAATTTCGGTTAGATGCTTCTTGCGTTAGGTTGTGTGTACTTAGGGAGGAAGTAAGTAACTCATACCGGGGTAAAACCCTTCTTATCTCTCAGATTTATTTCATTCTGGTGGCCGTTTTCAATTAATGCCACAATCAGTTGTGCATAACCAATAGCCGCTGCGACATGGAGAGCTTTCCAGCTTGCGAAGTCGACGCCATCGAAGCTGCCATCTCCTTTACTGTATTCCTTTAGCCAATCTGACATAATAGTCGATCCGGCCTTCCAGAACCTTTCTTCCCCGCAGAGTATTTGGGCTATGTCGGAGGTAGCTTCGCTAGCATGGCGTAACCAATACTTGACAGCGTAAGGCTGGAGAGGGGGCCCTCGGTCCCTTGACTGATCCACAGGTGCCGCTTCTTTTTCGCCATCGTCCGTCTTGGGAGGGGAGCCTCCATTCCCATTACCTCCATCTTGTGATTCATTTCCTCGCCTAAGGTTATCCAGCGTTGCCATTTTTTCAGAGTCGCCATGCTCCCCATCATCCTCTGGCACCCTTGTTTCTTCCACATTGTTCAAAACGTGAGTAAAGCATCGAAGTGCGATCATACCATGTTGCCACTTCTGTTCCTCGTCTGAAAGTCCTAGCAAGCTTTCTGAATTTGTCTTCAGATATGTCTTGATGTCGTCATTTACGAAGCTGACGAGTTGTCCCTCGCTACCTGATTCCTTACAGGTCAAAAGCGGATGACATTTCTGAATTAGCGATTGCAGCATGCCCCTTTCTGGGCTAGAAGAGAACCCCGTAAGAATTGCTAACTCTTCCACAGTGGGATCCTTGTAAGTAAGGACTAATGCACGAAGCATCTCTAGAGTTCTCATAGTATCAGGGTCTTCTTTATCCAACAACTAAACCCACGACTTAGAAAGAATCTCTCTCGATAGTCCAAGATATACTTACCGACTTCCAAGCACGATCAAAGACCATGTTCATGTCCTGTGGGGAATTTTCCAGGAAGCGTCTGACTTCAAGATCTTTTGCATCATCTGGTAGAGCTTCAAGGTACATGCATATAACATCTACCCATTTTGTCGTTTCTGCCCGTCTCTTAATCAGGCATTCGATGAAGTATAACAAGGCCATGTTATAGTTCTTTCGGTTCTGAAGCTCGGAAACTTTCATATGAGCATGACACTGCACCTCCAACTGGACTTTGCTCTCATATTTCCCGTGGTTCAAATCAATGACGTGAGTTTGCTTTGTTAGAAGTACCATCCTAATGTCTTGTCGATCTCTACTAGTGAGAAACCATCGGGTTTTGACACGAATCTCATCTCGGATTTTGTCTCGAATTTTGGCTGACGAATCATGCGGGTCTGTGCTCGCTAATTCTCCCAGCAGTTCTAGGAATACTTGAGTAGAACTAGAGCTACTCGAGAGCTCGTGAAGATTATTGATAAATATGTATATTGTGCCGACTAGGTTATCAGTGAACATATCTAGTAAGCTCTGCCAAAGGGTTTCCACTGTAAAGCCAGCTCTGGTGAGTGACGAATCCTGCATGCCGGTGTCTTGACTATTGGCTCGGTTTTCTGTAAATTTCATCGCGTGGGATGCCAGTGCTTCCTGTTGAACTATTAATTGCCGCAAGACGGACTTGAGGAGTTCTTCGGCGCTCGAACATCCGAGGGTCTGGTCACAGAAGAAAAACGCAGAGAGGACCGGTAAGGCGTTCTTCCTGTTAGCTTCGGCCGAGATCTGCTCTATTTTTTCGATTGCGGCTATCGTCGCATTTGTTTTCCCTTTTCCCTCAGGGCCATGGATCCAAAGCCATTTCTGATCATCGCAACCTTCATGCTTGTCAGCAGCACCAGCAACCCAACTCAAGTATTCTGGTTCACCCATAATCCACGATTGGGATGCCATCTTCGTCTTCAACAAATTGAACTTCACCTGCACGGGAACACCATCGAGTGAATTGATAAGGTTCTTCGCCGTATCTCGGTCAACATTGCCGATACTGTTGAATCTGTCCCTTGCCACGTCATGTGCTTTACGGATGATATCCTTTAAGGGAGTCCGGACCAATTTATATTTCTCATCTTTGAACGACTCGAACCGGACCAGACCGCTGTGATCACTCTGAAGTCCACAGTCCTCATGTTCAGCAAACGTTGATGATGCTTTGCTAACCAGTTCTTGGTATTTCTGCATCCATTTAGTGTGTTAACCTAGGTAGGATGGTTGTAGTGGATATTACCTGGGAAATGAAAGGCTGGATTATTGAAAGGATTTTTTGTTTAGCCACCTTGGCGAAGTCCGTCGGGTTTTTTTCCCAGAAGCAAAACACCTGGATTTTATCCTTGAGCTTAATAACGAGATGGAGGAAATCTTTCTTTAGCTCTCGTAGGTATTCGCTATCGGGCTGCATGATCTGGAGAAGTGCGGAAGGCTCGGTCCCATCAATCCACCCGGCCACGCTGGCGTACATAGCGGCCACACTCGATGCGGGTGCCCCCCCAAATGGTGTACCAAAGAAGATACAACCTGAAGTTGCCTCAAAGATATTTGGATACTTATCATAATGATGTGCAGCTAAGCTCACAGTCTATACTCGTCAGTAACCGAAGACTATAGTTTTTAGGGAATGCAACAGCTAAGGTTACCTTAGCTACGACGAGGCCTCCCATGCTATGACCGATGAACACTATCGGGCGACGTTGACAGTCCTCTTGTTCCTCGCTTCCCTCTCGCTCAGAACGCAGTGCAAACAACAACCCTGTGGCAATATCATCTAGGAAATTCGTGACTTTTAGCTTGCCCATCCACGAGGAGTTGTATTTGTACATAAAGATTCGTGCATCGCTGAAATCCCTCGCAAGCCCGTGTTCATCGGAGAGCCAACTGAAACGGGTACCCCGATGGATGAAGCTTCCATCTGGGTCAGCCCCCAGCCCAGGCACAGCGACGATACTGAAAACTATTAATACGCGAGTTTTTTAGAGCACTAGAAAGGTATATCGGTGTCATATACTCAACAGTTGCGGTGGAAGATGGCCCACGGAGTAGATATAACCCCTGTTTGGTTCCTTTGATGTCGTAAGCTGTAGGCTGATTCGACATTGTATTTTGGAATAGTATCTGATTGATAGTGAAAATGCCGATGAATGTTCCAAGGTTGAGTGAAGATTGTCTATACTAGTAACCTTAACCTAATTTCAAGCTCATAACGTTCTTTAGGTGATTATAATAGAAGGAAGCTCCGTTGCAGCCGGACAGTGTTACACCTTTCGTGTAACCGATAATCCTTTCCTTTCCCCCAAATGAAAAAAATATCAAGGTTGTCACCTGTAACTTCATGTTACACAACTTGGGTATCTAAGCATATTCAGCTTTCTTGGCACATACCACTTTCCGGTATAAGAGGTAGGGTTGTAGTATGAAATGTACCCCCAAGCAAGTACCTAGTAGTTGTTTATATTATAGACGAAGACGCATCAGACTTCTCTATCTTCGGTCTGGGTACCGATCATCGTTCAGCTATGATATATCTCTCGTTCACATCATGCCATTGCCACGACATGGAAACTTACTGGATGAGTGACGGCCAATTATGAACAATTGAATTGATAGCACCCGCGCGAGGCATTCAATATAATATCGAATACCTAGGTACCTAGCAGTCTAGGTAGGCACGCACGACGATACTCGAAGATCTTTCCTTCCTTAGCTCAATAATATCTTCGAGTATCAGGCAGCTGCGCAATAAATTAATCAATTGAAACTTACTTATTCTACCTAGTTACCCCTTTTACACAGTTCCTCACATTCTTCAACTATCTATACTTTACAGAAGATGAATCTAGACTAGAGAATTACTAACACTCATCGTAGCCTGATTGCAACACACATCAACAAAAATGGTAGCATCTACACAATTATCAGACCCTCCGTTCTCTATTTCCATTTCGGCATCAAGTCAGGAGCATGACAGAGCCTCAATTTCTCCACTTGTGCCAGGGACATTACGTACCAAAGAAGATCATATCATCAAGCTGGATATTAGCGGCAACGTGAGCGAATTCTTGGAAAAGGAACTATTGGTGGAAGGACTGGATAGGGCTCAGGAATGGCTGTGGATGAGCGGAAGACCTGTGCCACCCAGGACACTGCACCACCAGCTCTTGTTACGTCGTAACATCGTCGTAACAGAGCAACCCGAGCTCCACCTTGTGTGGTCGAAGGACCGAATTTTCATCAAGCCTTTACCCCCATTTCTCCTTGACCTAGATTTTTGGAAGAAGCACATTTGCATCCCGCAAAGTGCAGATTACCCTCCCCCTGGGCTCTCCGAGCCAGATCACAAGCTTGCGAAAGCTGCCCGGGGGTTCTTATATTCGTATATAGCCCTTATTACTCACCCTAGCGACTTCGAAATCGCCAAATCTCACATGCTTGTCCCGAAAAGCCTCCAGTGGGTAACGTGGAAGCACCTGGCGCAGCAGATTGCAGATAACCACTCTTACAAAAATGTCAGCCCACGCTACCGCTACGGAGAGCTTCGCCTAAGCCGTCTCAATAAGATCTATCGTTTTCGCTATTGCTTCATTCTCCGAGGGTTCTCGAGGGTCGAGTTTTACAGCTTTTACGCCGATTTCTTTGCTGATAATTTTGGCAAGATTGCGGCCATTCTTGGATATGTGGCCATCGTCCTCACAGCAATGCAAGTTGGTCTCGCTACACACCAACTAGAATCTAGTGATACATTTCAAAGTGTGAGCTATGGGTTCACGGTCTTTTCTATCATTGCGCCCATAGGTGCAGCTGCTGCTCTTCTGATTATGTTTGTCTGTCTTTTCATCACAAACTGGAACTTCGCGAGGAGGGACCTCCATAGAAGAGATAGGCAGAGAGAGCTGTGGGACTCTAGATACGACTGATACCCACGGCAGATCGAAACCGAACTTTTGAGGATGCTGAAGTGCGCCCAACCCTTGAAGGGATATTGACACGCCTCAAAGGAGCTCCGGGGAGACATCGTATCTATGACGAATAAACGGGTGTCATTGAGAAATAATCATATTATTTATTGTCGCATCGGAACGACGAATTTGAAGCAATTGAGGGAATTGAATCTCGGTCGCAATATGCACTGAAATATGTGTGCGATTACGTCACGGAGCAGTGGTGATGGCAACTCTTCTGCTGATGTCTCTAGCAGGCATCTTATACAGACGATCACAGCCAGGCTGCAGATGAGGTGTTTTCTACGCGACAGGCATTTCCACCGATACACTATCGGTCTTTCTTGGTGGAAATTTCTAGGCCATTCTCCTGCTCGGGAAGCTGATGATAATTTCATGATAGACGTCATTGAGATCTATAATGGCCGTACGATAACTATGCACGACACTTCAAACGGGGCAAAGAAGGAAACCTACAGATCGCGATGAAGAATTGAGCAATAGCAGTTCATCTACCTGCGCGTCAGAGTCAGCAGCTGACTCATAAAGACTCATTATGATGCTTACATTGGACTCATGAAGACCTCATATCCCCAGGATTAACAAATGATACCTCTTCGTTCGTCCATCATTACTTTGACATGTAAGTCAGCTATAAGCACTGCTCTCAAGATCATTTTGATTGGCTATCCTACGCTACCAATTGTATACTATTATTCAAAAATAGGAGATCGTATGTTTCTTTTTGTCAATACCCCAACACCTATTCTATTCGATCCAAAGCCCTATCCTATAGCAGGAGTGGCTGCTTACGGTGCCCGCATATGAACCTACATCTAGCCCGGATGACTCAATTCGGTGCCGCGACTAGCGGGTTATTCAGTAAAACTGCATATCGCTGCAGGCACTGCCACCGCGATAGTTAAGGTTAAGCATTTCACGCATCTATAAGATTTCAAACAATCCCAAGCAGATTAAAACGACAACATACAACAGTTACACCTTCAACCAACTCGACGACAAACTAGCTAAAAGCTAGTTTCGAAACTTCTACCAATCGCCAAGATGGATTTCTTCCGTTCCAACTCCTTCTCCTCCCAAGTCCGGAACATGATGGCCCAAAACCATGTTCCCGGCCTCTCAATCGCCATCATCCAAGACGACGAGGTCGCCTCAGCAGGCTACGGGTACGCCACCCTCGACCCGGAAAAGCCATGTACGGCAGATACGCTATTCGACATAGCATCATGTTCGAAGTCGATGACCGCGGCCTCGGTTGCGCTGCTCGTCGAAGACAACAAGAACCATCCAGAGGTGCAATGGGATGCGATAATGTCAAGTTTACTCCCCGAAGACTTCGCGATGCCCAATCCCGAGGACTCTAAACTTGTAACCCTCGACGACGTTGTGAGCCACATGACCGGAATGGCCTAGTAATTCGCCCGACACCTCCCCCTTGATGCCGCACTAGAGACTAACGAAACGATCCAGCAACGAAGCAGCACTGATGGGTCCCACAACAGCACAAGGAGACAACGCGCGTTCCATCACGCGAAATTTACGGAACCTACCTATGCTGAACCCAGTGCGCACGAAGTGGGAGTACTGCAACCTGATGTTCACAGCAGCCGCGCATCTCGTCGCGGAAAAGAGCGGGAAGACGTTCAACGACTTCCTGGAAGAGCGGATCTTCGGACCCCTCAACATGACGTCGACTAGTTTCCAACCAGCGAGCGCCATCTCCAAGGGCTTTGAAGACCGTATGGCTAAGGGACACGATTGGAACAAGGAGGAAGAGAAGTATCTCGAATTCCCGCAGATCACATCTCCGGAGGGTGAGGGGGCAGGTTGCGTCGTTACGTGCGCGAACGATTTCATTAAATGGGTTAAGGCGTACCTAAAGCGAGAAGGCCCCATTAGCCAAAAAGTGTACAGAGAGCTTACGCGACTACGGGCTATCACCGATCCTACGGGGAAGATGGCGAAGTTTCCCAGATCTCCCGAGATGTACGCGGCGGGGTTGGAGGTGTTCTGGTATCGAGGATACACCGTCGTCGGCCACTGGGGCGGCGTTCCCGGGTTCTCAAGCCGGTTCTTCTTCCTCCCGGAAATAAACTTCGGGGCATGCTTCATGGGAAACTCGCCTAACGCGTCGACCGTGTTTGGGGCGATAGGCAAACAGTTGATGGATGCGGCGTTGAAATTACCACCGGTACCGCGGTTGTTGACGAAGAAGGATGGGAATAAGCCGAAGACAATACCGAAACCTGCCAAAACCAGCCTGGCAGTTCGCCCGAAGGATCAGTCGATACCTCAATCCGAAAGCGCTTCCAACGACACGAAAGATGAGAATCAACCCGGCGACGAGCCACAGAAGGAGCAACCCGATGATAAGAAGGCGACAGAGGAGCCCGAGCCCAAACCCAAGAAACAAAAACAAAAGGAAAAGGAAAAGAAGCCAAAACCTCAAACGAAACCCCTAAGCGACTACGTAGGAAAGTACTGGAACCCCGGGTACCGCAGGATGACGGTCTCGATCAAGGACGACAAGCTCTTTATCGACTGCATGGACCGCGCGTACTACGGATATACGATAACGTTCAAGCACGTCGCCAACCAGACCAAGTACACGGCACACATCGACAATGTGAATGATGTACACGGCGATGATATCCGGGCCCAATTCGTATTCGACGAGAGCGGGCGGGCGGTTAAGATGGGATTGAAGATGGAATCTGAGTTGAAGCATCTGATTTGGTTCGAATTAGAGAAGGATACGTGATGATACATGATGGAATTATAATCTAAGTTGGTAATTGAGATGGTTGTATCGAGTTTTAATTAACAGCGTAAAATCCATTCGTTTATGACTACCTAGGTAGGTAAGCTTTTAGCAACTAAATGTATCCTCCATGTTGAGAGCAAATAGCAGCTATTACATCCATCGCCTTATTTTTTCTGTGTTGAAGATTCACTGTCGTCCTCGACAAGACCTATTTCTTCTCGTACAATTTTGGAGCGTTTGCTTCCGTTCTTCTCTTCCAGTTCTTCGTTCTTCCGTTTCAGTTGCGTAAGCCCCTCGTTTACAACTTGCAGCTCCCGGACAAGGCGTTCCGTAGTCGACTTCAAAACGTCAGAGCAGAATTTGGGGTAGTCGTCACGCACACTTTGCATATGCGGATGCAAAAAGAGGGACTCGCTTTTAAGGGCAACATACGACGAGATGAGTCCTCTCAGTTCGTCATGCTCTTGGGTGTTCTCATAAACATATCTGACGAGCTTCCCAAGTGCAGGAATAGAGTCCCAGGTATCCACAAATCCATAAAGGCGCCAAAGGAGGTAGAAACGGGCCAATGATCGCAAATCACCCACGTCGTACTTGTTGGCAATGATATACATCTTAACATGGCGTAGCAAAGTCTCAGTCCAGTCTTTGTAACGTTGGAACCCATAACTGTAATTGGCTTCGCGAATATTTTTCCTGGGGGGTTTACCGTACTTATTGTGCCATTCTTGGATGACCTTTCTTCGTTCCCGGCAATCATTGAAGAGGAAAAGTGACTGCTGGTTAAGATCATTCCCATATGCCTTGGCAGCATCGCCTTTCGGCCTGAAAGGTACCTTGGGGGGAGGGTCGTTGGCTTCAGGTTCTTTGTAGTCGCTGGAATAAGCATATTCGCACAGGTTTAAAAAGTCTTCCTCGTTGATGTCGTTCAAGACCACAGCATCCACAATTGAATCACTCTTTGACCCGGTTATTAAGATCCGTAAAGCCGGAGAGATTTCAGTGAACGCATTTGCAGGTGCGAAGAATTCCTTGCGACTAGGACCGATAACAAACTTGACTGGCTTGGATGCCATTATACTTCAAGGCATGTTAGCAGAGTGATGAATGAGCAGGTAGGTAGTTAATTGGCTGGTTAGGTAGGTAAGTAGATAGCTTACTCTCGCATAAGCACCTGGCTCAGAGATTTCGCCATGATTTAGATATGATACTCTTCAACCTACTCATCTACATGTAGCAGGTATTAATCGAAGTGGGCGTGAGGAGAGTAAATTAGAAAGATGACACTTGCGGTGAGTGGGAGGTATGTATGGGTGGGAAACAACTCGGGACGGTAGTTCCTGTCGCCTTAAGAACATACTTTCAGGGTCATGCGTACAAGTTTGATAATTATGATAATATATGTAGGTACCTTTTCATTGCAGTTTGCATGGCCATTCCTTCCGTAAACGATTAAACTTTGAGTGTCAGAGATGTTTTCACATTTTCAGCAACTACAATGATGATTCAAATGTATGCCTTGGAAAAAAACAAGAGTAATGAAGGGAACCTTGACTTGGTGATGTATTCTAACCTAGGTAGGTACCTGCGTTTGATAAATCCATGTCTGGCATATAAGATAAATCCTCCAAATTAATCAAATGCACACCTGGGCAGTTGAAGATCGTATTTAGGTATTATTTTTAATTCACTGTAGAAACTTATTCTGAATAAAGTCGGTCCTGTTACCCCTGAATCTGTCACCTTTACAACTTACTCCTATTCAACGGAGCATAGGGCAATAGGAAAGCAGTCCTAGAGGCCCATCGAACAAACTTATATAATACATTCACTAGGTACTAGATATGAGAATATCTAATAACTGGATCTATATGATATTTACGAAGTACCTGCAATACGAAAGTATCAGCACATGTTTAACACCCCTTTTCAGGGAAATCGTCCCAAACTACACATCGCCGACAACCATCCTCAAGAATACGGCATCGACGCCATTATCCAACATCCCACTCCTTCAAAAAGTCCAGCCTTATCCAATTCCTACATGAAATAACATCTCCAGCCCTTCAAAACGTTTCCAATCAACTCAACACTAGGTAAAAAAGAAAGGGGTACCCCGCTACCCCAATAACCCCCCTACCAAACGGCCCCCATCCGTGCAACGCAGCCCGTCTTGGCGATACGACCCATTCGAAGCCCGCAACACCTATTCGGGCCATCGCCAAGCCCAACCCTATTACCCCGTCCCCCATCCGTCGAGCAACGACTGGTCGACAACGAACCTGCGCGTCTAAGACCGAGTCTGAAGTGTTGCGCAAGCGTAGCAGCCCACGGCTCTCAAGACCGCTTCGTTGGCAACACGTAATATACCTATGCGTATATACGACATCCCCAATCCCGTCGGACAGATACGACCTATATCACATTGTAGTAAGCACCCAGACACCATACCTACTTGGGTACTACCAGTACATAGCACATCGAAGCGAAGAAACACAAGAGAAGCGAATTGATTTCGAGAAAAAGGTATGCATCAACGATAAGAGTCTATTATGAACCTCTGATGATGCTTTCTAACGGCACACATATGCGTAATAGTATTCGCCATCCGTTGGCCGAATAGGAGCTAATAATAATAATAATAGTCGACGGGCACTCCATTTGGGCTCTGATCTGCTTTCGTACCTTTCCAGGTTACGCAGAAGATTCCCCCTCCCCTTTTGATAGTACACGAGATTCCCACGCCCCCCTCCAAAAGCCCGGGCATGGCCATCATCTTCTTTCGTCAACCCGTTTCCCTCCCATCCAATCATGCAGTTTAACCTGAACGCCGGGGCCGGGGAGAAACCCGTGTTCTCCGCATCCCCTTACCCTGAGGTGAAAAAGACAAAAATGTGTATAAATGCTACCAAAACCCAAATAGGTCCGTTACGCCGGGCGGTTTTATACCAAGAGTTTCAGAATGCGGGCCACAAATGAGAACGACATATGTTGGTGTCGTAGGCTAGTCGGATGCGTAAGATAGGTACATGGCGCCATCGAGTTCGTAGGTATACGCGTTTCGATCGCGGTGGGTAGAAATAGTATTAGACAAATGAGAATCAGTAATACGTCGTCCGTCATGATCTTGAAATCAGATAAATGCCCGGCCGATGTGTAATAAATGCTAGGGTATATAATCCGTTACGTCTAATTAGTAGGTGGCGTAGAGTTCGGCGGTGTGTAGATAATGTCGGCTGTGTAGGTATTGAGGCTAACGATAGGATTGTAAAGTATGATTATGGTCGAGGCGGGTTTCTTGGGTCTTGGAATTGTTGATTGCGTCGCCCATTCTCTCCACGAGCGGAGACCCATTCGGCGTTACCACTTTGCCGGCTTGGTTGTTCGGCTGGGAGCTTTTGGTCCTCAGTTGCGGAAGAGGAGCCGGAGGGTCGGGTGGGAATAGGAGCAGGTGCGGAAGTCGAAGGTCCTGGAACCATGCGTGTAACTGCTTGAGTGATTGAGGCGACGACGTAACCTCGGAGTTCGCGATCCTCCCTCGAGTCTTCTTTCTCTAATCGGAATCGCTCCTCCTTGCTCATGTTCCCGCGCCGAATGTTCTTGATCTCCTGCATGATGTAAAGCATGACTTCTTCGGGGCATCTATTCCTCTCGAGTGCATGCTCGCTCTTACGTACGTATCGGCGAGTAACGTCGGTAGCGCCATCTATACTGAAAGCGATGCAGTACGACATTTGCTTGCCCCAGCCGTCAGTGTAGAGCCGCGGGTTATCCCAGGCTTCCTCGCACGCATCCACGTGAATCCATCGTTGCTTGTGCTCAGAGTAGACCTCCGTCCATACGTGATCTTCGGCGTTCCAGACCCAGCGCACACGGCTACCGACGGCGCGGCAAAGCATGGAGAAGCAGTTAGCCCACTCGCCGCATCTGCCACGTCTCGTCTGTAATAGTCGCCACACGTCGCTGTATCGCGGGAATCGCTCGAAAGCCCGGCACGCTTGGTTAGAGCATTCATATAATTCTACCCGTAACGCTCCGCAGGCGCTTTCCTCGGGTGTCGGTTGTGTCCTGCCTCTCGCGACGGTCGGTGACATGCAGACGGGACACGGTGGGTTATTAACCCAGCTAAAGAATGTTCGTTTGAACCATCTGTGAGATGGAACGTTAGAAAATCTGCTCTGCGCAAAGATAAAGGAACAATGCTCACCTTAGTAATGCCCGAATTACACAATCTTGGTAGCCCCAATCAGGTTTTCGCCCATCACCCATGCTATCCGCCTGAGCTCGTAATACTTGAGATTCCTCTTCGGCTTCGCTATATATTCTCTCCAATGGTATGACTTGGAGCGCTTCGTCAAGAAGGCCGGGATTCTCGTACTTTGTAGGTGTCAGGGATAGTGATACGAGCAAACTACGGAATTGCTGCGAATCTCGGTCATGGGCAGCAGGAGGTGTCGGAATCTTTGGCAGATTCCGCAACGAGGAATACGAGGGTGGTGCTGCAGGAGAAGGATGACTAGAGCCATGGGCGTATGATGACGATGGTCTACTGCCACTACCAGACGGCGCAGACGAATGTGCTCGGAGGTTAGATGACGATAATTGTTGTCGGGGAGCGGGTGAGTCTACGCGCGACCGGTTCGCTCGCGATTGCTCGAATTCTGTTAATCGTTTCGATCTTAAAAGCTGTTCGAATTGAATTCGTAAATCCCGAGCCCATTCCTCTCCATAATCGTCCCGGTTGCCCCCAGGGCCGTCGCTGCGACCTGCCATTATGACTTCTTCTACCTAACCGTCGAGCGACGGGATAATTCGATATCGTATCGAGGCGGCGAGGTTGTTCTTACAACGTATACTTCTATGGTAAATATTGTGCCGACTAAATTGTCGGTTAAGAGATGCTGGATGATTAGATTCGAGTCAAGATTAGGCCAACCCTTGATTACGTGGAGGCAGGCGATTAGATTTCGTCAGCAAGTTGGATTCGCTGATGATGTGGACTCGATCACCCCTTTCCAAAACTCAATCGCCACCGAAGATCAAGGGGTTCGTTTCGTCGAACAAGACAAATCGGTAGCGGCAGTCAATCAATCCCCCATAATAATCGATGGCTAGACATTCATTCGTGCGTCGTTTCCTCTAATCGCGTCGTACTGTAGTGTAATCTTCCAAGTCTATCTTCTTCGAGAGATCCTATACACAAAAGATGTGTCCCCTTTTCACTGTCGCGCAGTCGAAGTCGATTTAAAAAAGAGCGGATGACGGACCGGATCGGGTCAACGTCGACTACCTTGAAGACAGAGAGCTGTCACTGTTGCTATCGCTGTCGTCGTTATTGTTGTCGTTGCCGTTGTCGTTTTCCTTGTGTCTCCTCGGCAAGGAAGCGTGGATGGGAGAATGTCACGTATAGGCGGCAGGGAGAAGCGAAGCGGGAAGTCGGAAAGATGGATAAGTTACAGGTAGTTTTAGATGGATGGATGAATACAGATTATTAGGTACGGACACACAAGGTCTAGGTAAAGGTAAAAGAATAGACAGATAAGTTGTAGCCTAGTCCTAGTTGTGCGTGTTGTGGATGGGGATTATGAATTTACTACCGTACTTCGTAAGTGTCGAGAGTGTAAAGTGGTCAAGTGGTGGGGGCGTGTGTGGGCGTTCACAGGGAGTGCAAGGAGCGCAAGGAGCGTTGTTAGTGAATGGGAAATGATGGAGATGAGAGACGATAGGCAGTGGAGCGGGATTCGTTGTGCTCGTTGTAAGTGGCAGAGTGGCATGTAAGTGCGTTGCGTAGTCGCAGTCCCGGATAGGGATGGCTCAGGACACTTTGGTAAGAAAAGGTAAGAAAAAGAGAGGAAAAGGGAACGACTTGCTGCAGGGTTTGTCGTAGGCTGCGTAGGCCTTCTCCGCCCGCTACTCGTTAGGGACGAGCGTAATTGGTTCAAGTCATGAAATCCCCTGCACTTTCCTGACTAAATACAGTGCAAGTGCTAAAACGGGCTACATCGCTACTGTACTTTCGAACCAGAAAACGCACTAGGGCGCAGAAGAGAAAGCGTGAACGCGCGTCTCCTCAACCCCTTCCTCCAATCATCTAACACGGATTTGCTCTTGGTGAGTGGGGTCAGGGCGAGCTACCTAGGGTACCTGGAGTACTTTCTCAAAATACATACGCCGTAGCATGTTTTTCTCTTGATTTTGGCATCTTTTTCATCCACCATCCACGTACCTTCTGGACCCCTTCATTTTGGTTGACTTACTTCGTATGTACTTCTTTTTTTTCAGTCTTTCGTAATGTATGAGGTTCAATTTTATTATCTTTCCGCAAAGATCATCTGCTGCTTGTCTCGAAATAAATCTTGGTAGACACGTGTATGTATGGCGTACAGATATATCATAACGCCTACCTAGTAGTATCTGGTATCGCATTGTACTATACCTTCTTAACTAATACCGTTTAGAGTTGCGAGTAACGTTGGCATTAGAACCAATTTACAATTCCGTTCTGCATCCGAGGTGTTGTAACCTTTTCAGTGGAGGCGATGACGAGGCGTGGCTTGCTGATCGTGGCTGAAACTACTAAAATGAGGCCCTCGATGGGCGGCCTGGAAGTGCTGGGCAAGTGCTGGGCAGTTTTCTGTAGTGTCTGTGGTGCCTGTATAGTAGCAGAGTATTAGTTGCCGCAGCTTCTAGTTTTGCACCGCCTTAATCAAATTGTGGGTATTTGTACCACTTCCGGTCTTGAATTTTTCAAGGTTGCTTCAAGGTTCCAAGGTTGTTACCAGCTTTCGATCCTCCCGAGATTTTTCTGTTTCAGGACCGTTCAATTGCCATTCGATTGCCGATTGATATTCCATAATATTTTCCCTAAACATACAAGAACATGAAAGCGGACTTGGCCGATACGCTTGTATCTGATCTTGGCTTTGTTACCCGACACTAATCGTCGTCATTGTTGCTATTGTTTCGTCGCTATTGGCTTCTGCTTAATAACCACAGCTTTGAATCACAACTGCAACTGGTCCGATCTATGAGCACGGATGCTCGAGATCCGACTGCAAAATTCAATATTTGACAAAGAGCTCGCTGATTGAGTCTAACTTGAGGTCATCGCTGCAAGTCTAAGCACGATGTCACGTTCTTCGTCTTTCAGCCTCACCTTTGAATCAAGGTCCCTTCATGCTCAGACGGCTGATACCTAGCACACTGGCATTTACGATACGACACAACACCAGTCAACCAACCTTTCGGTAACCCGGGAGGATCCAACTCCACGGCGCCACTGATAAACTCGTCGGTCAACGCGGCGGCAGGGCGGTAAGCTTAAATTCTGTATTGTCACTCGACAATTCTCCGGCCCGACTGTACGAATGAGTTGTACGTGGATTAGGATTCCCACGTGTCGTACCGTATCGGTTCAACAAGCAGTTGGATAAGCTGTGGGTTACTCAAAACCCTTCCAGCTCCAGTTCTAGAGAGCCTCGAAGCTTTTTCTTCTGCATGAGGCGTACGTATATGCCCAGGTGTGTATGCCGCCGTTGGATCAAGCCGCAAGATGACTGGTCAGTCTGTTCATCTGGGCACACTCACTTATCTAGAATTACGTGAGAGATTGATCAAGAACGCCCTCGGAATACCCTCAGACCCCTCTCTCTATACCTTGCTTGTCTGCTTATGAAAAAGTGTCCGACAGGTAAAATCCTGATCGCCATTGACTACCCATTTTCGTATCTTGAGAAGAAAAAATTCCAAATGTCTTCTTCAGTTATTAGAAAAACGTACGTATGACGATATGAGATAGCTAGAGATATTTGCAGAGAGGTTGTCGATCACGCGTGAATCTACCGCCTCGTGGTGTGTTTCTAGTTAGCTTCCCCCTTTTAGTGTCGAGGCTGATTGCGCGTCCCTCCCCCTCTTCAAGAGACTTGCGTGTTTCTGGCCAATGACAGCTTTGCCACAGCTTTCGAACGTCGAATCCCACCATTCCTGTCCGATGATTTGCTAAGCTAGTCATTTCTCTTCTTGGATAATGCTACGTTGCTTGCTTCGGCTTTTCACATATCCTCTTTATTTCGAGGCTTGGCGGTCCTTTCTAATTCGAAAATATGCGGCTGACTTACACATACAGCACGTATGCTTCAGTTACGGACGTATATCATGTAACATTATCGAGGGAACTAGAGTCCGGTCCGCACAATGCATCGAAATTATTGCCTCGTCATTACCAGGCCTCATACATACTATACCCAAAACAAGGATGAAGATTCCTTCTCGCCAAAGATATCAGACGAACACCACGGCATGAAATAATATCGCATTTACTACGATTAACGAAGAAATACTGGGTATGTTTGTACTAGTAGAAGTGGTTTCTCTCTCGGATTGAGCCGAACCAGGCGGCCGAGACAACGAGCTCATCCACCGCCAAGAGAGGTTCGTCATCTGTGTGGGTTCATGTAGGTACATGCTGTAGCTAGATATGTAGGTGGTGTGGTAGGTATTCTTGGGTCCCGAGGACTCATTGCCGTCCAGGCGAACCTTGGTAACTCACGTAGATATTTCGTTACTTGGACTAACACTGCGTCGTTTGCCGAATATCGCTACTAGAATCAGCCACCAAGCAACAAGCAATTCATTATTCTAATTAACTGACCTAGCAATATAGCGCAATACGGGATAGACCGCAGTCAGATAGACACTATCCCTATAGCTCAAGTCGCCTACATACGCAGTGCTAGTAGCGTCGACGCAAAGAATTAACACTGACACATAGGCTCATTAAACAGGCTGACAGGGGACATGCGTCTGTCCTCCCCAGGACGCGCGTCTCTGCTTTCGGGCACGAAGCACACGGACTTTGTCTAGTGGAGCCGTCACCCTAGGCCAGAAAAATCCCTGTCGATCTCCAAATGACGGCATAAGATCGAAAATCCCCTGTTCGATATCACAGTAGCGGATTGCGACCTCATAAGCTACGATGCACGCAAGCGTAGGGGTCGTAATACAGTACGACTCCTCTTAAGACAGCCTTGCTAGTCGCCTCGTTGTCTAGTAACGCGCAACAATATCATATCTTCAAATCTATCAAATATCTTTACTCCGTTCTTGAATAGCCGGACTCGAATGTTTCGACGCTGAAAACGCCGAGCCTGGATCTTGAGACCCCCATCATGTTCTTATCTTGCTGACCTGGTTTCCTCTCCCCCTCCAGGCGTAAACGATATCTCGCCAAGCTTTTATATATGATAATTATCTAGCGAGCCGCAGCCGATTCACCACATTTACCACGACACCTCCAACAACTATATATGATAAGGCACCTCACAATTAACCCCCAAGAGACCCCCATTCTCTCAACCCGCGCACACCTCTTAAGATATTGACCTACGGTGAAACTAGTCCGGTTCGCTAGTTCGGGAAGGCTTCACGAACTACTAATATGTCTAACATAATCTAGGTAGTCATCTTATCACCTATTGGATAAAGGGAATACTGTTGCGATGCCACCGAAATATTTTAGTCGCAGCAATTAACCATAGGCAATAGAAATATATCGTGTTGGTCCCCGAATTGGGACAACAAAGCCACCGAAGTGGATCATATTCGGGCATAGCGACAAGAATCTAAAGCCTTAAGCCCACATGAGCTCGGAATGACCTATTCTAGAAATGTTCGATCCTCTAAGCTACCAGTAGTACTTTAGTTATTAAGGGTAGCTCCCCATATTTACCTATGTTAGCCATCTAAATTTTATATATGGAAATCTAGTGTCCCTACTTCCAGGGCACGTTAGCTTTTGGAGTTGATGAGCCCGAGTAGGTAATAGAGGTACTAAATGTGTGTCCATCGAACGATCTAATATCCAAGTAGGCTAGTCATAATGTCCTAACTTACAAGGTTCTTCCAATTCTACCTCTGCAGCTAACTGGTAGGTATTCCTATACTACTAGGTAGGTACGCATGGCTAGGTAAGCGCTTTGAGAACCTTTCCACGAGCTAAATTCCATCCAACATATGATCATCAGGGTGGCTATGTAGACCGGGAGTCACACCGACTCGGCAGTATCCTCCGGCTTGTCAAGAGTAAGCATATCAAAATGCCTTGGGAAACTCCTAACTTATGTACTCTCGTTTATCATATCACTTTAATCTGTATAGGTATCCCATCAAGATATAGAGGCTCTGGAGAAAGGCCGAATGCAACAACAGTTCGCCACCGTCAGTCTTTACGATGCTGGCTGGGTAGATTAATCTCACTGATACCATAGTTGGAGGCTTAAAGGCATTTAGGTTGAATCGGATCCTTCTACTCATAAGGTACCCAGTCCTATGTATGTTAGAGGAACTTTCGAGCTCGCAGTAGCTATTTCCAATTTCTCACAGGTGAAGTATCTGTTCAACCACTAGTTGGTTTTAATGAAGCTTAAAGTTCTCACTCTTAAATATGATGCCTCCACCACGCTTCCGAAGCGAAGATTCCTACAGCCATATTAGTCATATGTCAGCCCCAATCAGCACTGATGAATAAACAATTAGGAACAATTGATAAATTAAATTAAATGAGGCCTGAAGAAACTTTTACCTTCTAGAACTTCTCGGCTTACTCAAGCGAATAATCTTATCTTAACTGAAGATGTTCTCAGGGAGATCTCCAATGACCGTGAGCTCCTATCATTGAGGATCTCCATGAGAAGAAAATGCGTAGAATGATCTTGCATAAGTTAACATAACAATAGTTATAGATTCAATCTCGGGTATCGTCTTATCTATAATGTGTAGGATATAGTTGTATCACGTCGCTCTGATCTCGGAACGAGTTCTCTAGAAATTAATTACACCAAAATAGCGCGGCTGCTTGTCCAGCTGGAGTCAATAAACATTACATTTTCCAATATTTTATCATAGCTTAGGTACCTACGAATGACATTTACTCGGGAAGGTCTACAAGAACTTACTTCAGGTTAGATTAGTCTCTTATGAACGTCCGTTCCTGGTGCCATTATTACTACATTATTCTAAAATACGTAGTTATGAGGTTTCAGTGAAATATTGGTAGCCAGTACTTTAGTAGATGATCTCATATCTTCTGCTCTCAGGTCTATCTTGTTTAACTAACATTAGTATGTATGAGCTGACATGTTCTTTACAATATATATAGCTAGATATCATAATCGTTTATATGACATATTGTTTTTGCTATAAAAGCTTAATGTAAACATCTTAACCTATACGCGCCCTCATAATTTCTCACGAGTTCCATGATACAACATCATATTTCTTATGAAGACTAACAACGCAGTAAAGTTAGAATATATAAGTGCCTAGGCACTAGACGAGGATACGATTAGATTTAAACTGGAGGAATTGCTTCTAAGATATATGTACTTCGCTCTGTCGTCTTGCTTAAGGTGTGATGATGTCGTATTGAATAAGCCTTACTCGAGCGATGATTAATCGATCGGTGGTTGTAATCATAGGCTGGAGGTTAGAAAGTCTCATATATAGTGAAGACAATACCCTTAAAACTTTCTGTCTCTTGTTGGTATGAGATGTTAAGCTACTGGCAGAGTGACTCGGGAGGGCGAGTAAGTATTAGGGCGTGGCGTCAATATCGTCATGAAACCTTTGACACTTATATGATATTAATTCGGTATTTGGCTGTGTTACATTCTTGTTTGGCTACTTAAATGCTGAGTAGGTAGAGTGTACTTGGTTTGTTAAACGAATATATGTTATCAAGGCTTCTCTCATGATGTTCCTAAGCAGAACTGAATGAACGTATGAATTTATAGTGGACGCCATGAAATGTGACTACCTACAGGATAGATAGGTATCTAGGTACCTACTCAATTTGTTATTTCCATATAGGTACTAGGTAGGTATAGTTGAGTATCTAATATAAAGTTAAGTTTCTGAAGCTTTTCATACTGTGATGCCTTACGTTTGTAAGAAAACTTGGAACAAGTAGACACAGATTTACCAATTTACCTACCTACCTAGGTAGGTAGCTATCTACATGTCGCCTCTGACACATATTGGAGTATAGGACGTCTGGATTGCCCCTTTTAGGAGAGGACAGAGCTTGGGTTCCGCGTGACAAAAGAAACACGGGTCCCTTCGAAATGTGATTGTAGAGGTTCCAAACGAAGAGAGTTGGCAATACTTTCTCCTTGCAAACAAGAACTCCAACATTCCACTCAATGAACCACGAAGTCTAGATTCATCTCGGGTATGAAAAGGATGATGACAGAGTAAGACAAAAAAAGAAAGACAATAGCGGTAGATGTGAGTTAAGGAGCTACGGAACCACTACCTCTTTGTCGAGAATATGTTCTGGACCCCAAGCTACCCATTTATATATGCCGATAAGACAAGGACAAGAGCTATCTCGAAATGATATGCCATATTGATTCCTATAGCTTTAATTTGGATGTATAAGGTACAAGTTATTCTGACAGGTTCTTCTCCGGCGCATCTCTACGTGGATGTAGTTGGGATAGTCAGGTCGGGATGAATTCGTCAGATACCACCCATACAGAAATAACTATATGTGATTGATATATAAATTGGATCATGAATTCTCATCATATGTCTCAAATTGGGTTATTTAATACTAACATATGGTCATCTTTTAATGACGAAGGCGTTGGAAAATGAGAATGAATGATAGTGATTTGGGGGAGTTAGCGCTTGGACGTTAGCTGTAACAGGGGTGTCTTTACGGTTACAACAATATAGTGACTTAACAGATATGACGTAAATGATTAATCACTTACAGGGAAAAAACACTTGATAAGTTCCTCCCGTTTTAGCGTAGGCAACGTTGTGACTTCGTGTACAGTGGCGCGTTGGTCAGCGACGACCGCCAACAAATTCTAGAAGTTTACGCGGCTACTTACTTTATTTATAAACAAGGCTTACATTATGGCTTCCTGGTATCGCAGTTTCTCAAATGGATGAGCAGGCTCCTACTACTTTATTTCTTGATTTATTTCTATTCTTTTGGACTTTTGTGTCCGGTTCCCCACATCTTCATTCACGTTTCTACGACCTTTAGGTTGCGAATCGAGTTGTAAAATGGCGGAAATAGATCCTTTAGTTTTTTCATTTTCGCATCTGGCGAAATTTCCACGAGAAGCTGAAGCTTTACAAATCCTTAAAAAGGTGGCTTCCCTGGTGAAGCCTATGATGAGGGCAAGAGGATGGAAAGTTGGACAATTGACCGAATTCTACCCCGAACAACACAACCTCCTAGGTACTATAATGTCGAAGAATCAGTTTTAGAATGACCGTAAACTAATACAATGAATGATTATAGGCCTAAATATAGGGCGTGGGCAGAGAATATGCCTTCGACTTCGGTATCATAGCGATTGCAACCAATTCGTCCCCATCGAACAAGTAATTGATACAATGCTTCACGAACTCGCACATAACGTTCACGGACCTCACGACGAAAAGTTTCACGCGCTATGGAATCAATTGCGCGAAGAACACGAGTCGCTTATAATGAAAGGATATACGGGTGAAGGGTTCTTGTCAGCAGGTCATCGACTCGGCGGCAGGAAGATACCTATGGATGAAGCTCGTAGGCTGGCCCGAGCCTCCGCGGAGAAGCGTCGTACACTTAACACAGGCTCCGGTCAAAGACTGGGTGGTGCAGCTCCCGGACCAAGTCAGGATATTAGAAGGGTTATTGTTGGCGCAGTCGAACGTCGTAATAATTCTCTTCGAGGCTGCGCAAACGACAACCGACCGCAAAACGAGATACAACAAATTGCTGATACAGCAACTAAAAATGGGTTTAGAACACAAGCCGAGGAGGACGCTGCAAACGACGCTGCGATAGCTCAGGCTCTGTGGGAACTTGTCCAAGAAGAAGAGATGGCCAAGAAAGGCAAAAATTACGTTCCTCCCAGCTCTAGCATCCAAACTTGGGATCATGGCGGCGGCTCTTCTTCCAACTCAGCGCCAGGACCATCCAGACCGTCTGGCCAATCACGTAAACCCGAGAAAAGTGTAAATAGAGGGGATGGACGATCTACATGGACGTGCGATATCTGTACCCTTGTGAATCCAACTAGTTTCCTATGTTGCGACGCTTGTGGTACGGAACGGGGCGAGAAAATTACCCAAAACCTCGCCGGGAGATCGACAAAGGGAAGACCAACGGTTATTGATCTTACCCAGTCCCCATCGGCGAATAAGCGAAATGCTTCAACGTCAAAATCAACCTCGAGACCAATCGCAGGTCCAGCCATACCTCATTCTACAAAGCCACCCGCACCAACATGGACATGCTCGTTCTGTGGACGAGTTCGGGATAAACAGTGGTGGTCCTGCGATTTATGCGGGACTGTTAAGCATAAGTCGTAACATTAGAAATGATGGTTTAGATTGCGATATTCACGAATTTGCTGGATACCCTTTTGGATTTTGGTGATACCTATACGCGACGCGTTTATGGAAGCTTTGTCGGTTGGCTACTTGTCTATATGCTAGCTAACTACCCAGCTACCCAGGTATCTATACCTACACATACGTAGTCTAGATATTTTGAATATACGGATGCATCTGTGACAAACTGTTATTAACGGATGACATCATATTTCTACTTCATGTTTTTGACGAGCTAATCCGTCTGGTCTGCTGGCCCGCCTCAATGGGCCATCCAATAGGCCATACACTAGTTTAAGGGGTTTTCGGTCTAAGTCTCCTCTACTTCTATCTACTTACCTAGGTTCCTATTAAGGCAAGTACTTGGGTAATGTATGCGAGTAACTAATTAATCTCGGTATTTTTACGAGATCTTGAATATCGATTGATCCATCTTCATCTCCAAAAGCTTCATTCAGTTAGTCTATGGAGTATAGAAGTGGACCAATGCCTGCGGGTTTGCGGCAATTGATTACGATATGTGAAGTTATGATATCATATCAAATTTGAGAATATGCGTGTTTGTATACTTGTACAGTACCATAGCGGGAACCCCCGGATCGCGAGAATGATTCTAAACCTTATAGAAGCATTACATGCATAAGATCGATAGAAATTAGAAGAAACCATTCTTGATATAAGAATTATTCTTCGATCCAGAATGCTTTCTCCTAATTTCTATCGATCTTATGCATGTAATCATTCTATAAGGTATAGAATCATTCTGCGATCGAGAATGGTTTCTTCTAATTTCTATCGATCTTATGCATGTAATGCTTCTATGGGGTTTAGAATCATTCTTGCGATCTAAGGTAAATCGATCTAAGGTAATCAGATTAGCAATCTGATCTCAAGGTTATTCAATAGATAGATTTGTACATACATATCTAGATCGATTCGAAGGTAGGTAGGTTCATCTATAATTAGGTCAGCATCCTGATCTCAAGGTTGTTCAATAGATAGATCTGTACGTACATATCTGGATCGATTCGAAGGTAGGTTTATCTATAATTATGTCAGCAATCTGATCTCAAGGTTGTTCGATAGGTAGATTTGTACGTACGTATCTAGATCGATTCGAAGGTAGGTTCATTTGTAAGTAATTAGGTCAGCAGGTTTATCCGAACGTATATCAAAGGTATGTTTGTACGTACGTTGATCTGAAGGTAGGTACGTTGATCTGAAAGTAGGTAGGTCGATCTGAACGTCAGTAGGTTGATCAGAACGTATATCAAAGGTAGGTATATTGTACGTACGTATCTAGGTCGGTTTGAAGGTAGCTAGATCGATCTGGAGGTAGCTAGGTCGATCTGGAGGTAGCTAGGTCGATCTGAAAGTAGGTTGATTTGTAATTAGGTAAGTCGATCTGTAGGTAGGTAATTAGATAATTACTTAGATACGTACCTTGATCAAATGATTCAAAGGTTGATTGCTTGATTGATTATTAGTAGGTAGGTATGTAAATAATTAGGTAGGTAAGTAAGTAAGTAAATAAATAAATAAATAAATAAGTAGGTACGTACGTACGTATGTATGTATGTATGTAATGTATGTAGGTAGGTAGGTAGGTAGGTAAATAAATAGATTGTATGATTGTATGATTGAAAGATGAGAAAATAAAAAGATGTAAAGATGAAGAAGTAAAAATATTAGCAAAGGAAGGTAGGTAAATAGATAGGCAAGAGGTAGGAAATAGAAGGGAAGGTAACGAAGGCGGTAGGTATTCTGCCAGATATTAGAAGT